>NC_079191.1:39547455-39847455 GCF_029499605.1 Hyla sarda
GTCCTTGCAGCTTGCTGTGTTATTCATCTGTCTTTCCCTGTATTTTGGTATATTAGAGAGCTGCGTAGAACAAGTACAAAAGCCTTTTACATGAGCCCACAAAGGAAGAACACTGCGCCAGCGACAAAAGGAGTTATGACTGAGCGACGTAGAAAAAAAAGTAGAATATGTCATTTCTCCACAGAAGTGCTCCCCGGCAATGCATAAATTACTAACACTATAAACATAGTCTGGGGAGGGGATGGGGGCTGTCAGTGGGTTCGGAAAAAAATGATTTACTGTATATGGGTTTTCCCAGAAATCTCTTTTCTGGCATGTCAATCACTTCTTACAAAGGATTAGCAGCTCTGACCCCACACCTCTTCTCAGGATTATTGGGTAACACTGACAGGTATCATATTGTTGAGGGGCTTTTGCCCAGCATTCTCCTCTCTGATTCAAATATTTTCAAAAACTCCACAGTTAATATTGATAAACATTGGGGGAGATTTATCCAAACCTGTTCAGAGCAAAAGTTGCCCAGTTGCCCATAGCAACCAATAAGATCTCTTCTTTCATTTTTTTTTTTTTAAAGGCCTCTGACAAATGAAAGAAGCAATCTGATTGGTTGCTATGGGCAACTCAGCAACTTTTCCTCTGGACAGGTTTCGATAGATCTCCCCCATAGTATCATAATAATTTCCAGAATTAAAGGAGAACTCCAGCCAAAATTAACTTATCCCCTATCCACAGCATAGGGGATAAGTATCTGATCACGGGAGGTCCAACCACTGGGACCCCCCACAATCTCTCAGTGAGGAGTGTGTGTCCTCTACCGGTAGACGGCATGTGCTCCATTCATTTCAATGGGAGCGCAGGTGATGCCCGAGTGGTGTACTTGGGTCTCATCGGCGCTCCCATAGAAATGAATGGAGTGCCTGCCATCTACCGGTAGATGACACACGCTCCTCACTGAGAGTCGGGGTCCCGTTACGGAGATTGCGGATGGTCCCACCTATCGGACTTATCTATTTAGCTACTTATCCCCAATCCTAGGTCGGGATCTGTAATATCCTGTCATCATTTTCCTCTATTGCAGAAGTTTTAGGAAAAAATGTGGGAAACTGGATACTAAGGCCATGTTCACACGGCTGCAGGCATCACGCGCTCCATTCATTCCTATGGGAGTGCCAAAAAGACCCAGTTACAGCACTTGGGCATTGTCGGCGCTCTCATAGAAATGAACGGAGTGCATGCAATCTACCTGTAGACTACACGTGCTCCTCACTGAGAGAGCCGGGTCCCTTCCCGGAGATCACGGGGGTCCCAGCGGTTGGACCCAACTCAATCAGCTACTTAACCCCTTATCCTGTGGGTAGGGGATAAGTTCACTTTAGCTGGAGTTCTCCTTTAAATAGCAGCTCACCCACCAATTATGCCGAGTGCCAGAACTTGTACAACCTCAGAATACCTTAAATGGGTACTCTGTCTATAGGTATCTTATACACTATCCAATGGATAGCCCCAATGACCGGACCCCTGCGTTCTCCAGCTCAGCCCCCCGACACTCTGAATATTTATATTCAGAACGCTGGCTGTGCTAGGCTGCAGGCGGCTGTGGTCGTCATGCCCACTCCATTAATGTTTATGGGAGATATAGGGAGGGGACCTGACGGCTGTGGCCGCTTGCAATCCGGCACGGAACGGAGTTTGCTCCATGCATGCGTATTACAGGGAGTGCCCTGCAACCGGACCCCCACGATCAGACATTTAGGGGCTGAATACCCCTTTAATAATGTATGCAAAAATACACATATGTAAAAATTATATTAATAAAAAAGTGTAGATTTTGAAAATTGAAAGGACTTTAATTAGAAACCATATTGGAAAATTGGTCAATTTTTCACTATACAAAGAATTCTAATTATTTGCTGAATATGAAACACTGTTAAAGTGTTAGTGTCATTTGTGAAAATTTTTGTCAAAAGTCAAGATCGCACAGGATCCCAGTCCTGAGACCTGCTGTGATCATCAGTTATAGCCGGCTGGAAGCGTTCTTTATGTCCAAGCTGGCCGCCCGATCAGAACTTTTCACTTGACAGCCAAGGAGTGAAGCACACACTGCCGCTCATTTCACCCAACAATTACTGATCACTCACACATTGCCTTCAACCAATCATAGTAATGAAAAGTGAAGATATTGTCAGGTAGTACCTGAGACGTCCTGGTGGTGGTGTAATTCTTCTTTTGTTCCAGATTTCAGTAATCAGTAACGAAGGTGTTGAGTCCTGTTTCTTAATTTCTGTAATTCTAATTAAATTGCATTTTCTAGAAATAAAAAAAAAAATGAGTTCATTAAATATCTTCTACTTCTTTAAGTTATGGTTTCATAGGTGGATGATTTATCAAAACCTGTCAAGAGGAAAAATTGTTCAGTTGTCATAGCAACCAATCAGATCGCTTCTTTAATTTTTTTCCGAGGCCTTTTCAAAATAAAAGAAGAGATCTGATTGGTTTTGATAAATCTCCCCCATAGTGATTAGTTAAAGCTCCAGTAACTTGCTAAAAAAAATTATATTTGGGTAGTGGGAGGGAAGAAGCTTGAGAACAGGAGGAAAGACATATTATAAAGTTTATTTTATTTACTTGTAATATATATATATATGCAAAGTATATAACTAAAATAACCTAAAGGGGTACTCTGGCGCTAAGACATCTTATAAGATGCCTGATCGTGGGGTCCCACCACTGGGGACCCCCGTGATCTTGCACACAGCACCCTGTTAGAATCATTCCCCGGAGCACGATCGCTCTGGGTCTGATTACTGGCGATCACGGGGGCCAGAGCATTGTGACGTCACGACCCCGCCCCCAAGTGATGACACGCTCCGCCCCCTGAATGCAAGCCTATGTGAGGGGGCGTGACAGTTGTCACGCCCCCTCACATAGACTTGCATTCAGGGGCGGAGTGTGTTGTCACACGGGGCGGGACCATGACATCACTATGCTCCAGCCCCCGTGATCGCCAGTAATCAGACCCGGAGCGAACGTGCTCTGGGGACTGATTCTAACGGGGTGCTGCGTGCAAAATCATGGGGGTCCCCAGCGGCGGGACCCCCGCAATCAGGCATCTTATCCCCTATCCTTTGGATAGGGGATAAGATGTCTTAGCGCCGGAATGCTACTTTAAATAATGTAGGGTACTTAAATAGGGAACAACAAGCTGCTCATATGTATGTAGAGGACACATGCAACCTAATAAATCCTGTGATTTTAGCAGCATAGACACTGATAGTGTTGAGCAGCATAGGCCATATTCGAATTTGCAATATTTTGCGAATATATAGAGGAATATTCGTCATATATTTGCTACGTTTGCATATTCGTAATATTCGCGTTATATTTTCGCATATTGCATTTGCTAAAATTAGCATAAACAAAAATTCGCATGTGCAAAAATTAGCAAATGCGAAAGTTTGCATAAGCGGAAATTCGCATATGCGAAAATTTGCATAAGCAAATTTTCCCATATGCGAAAATTCGTACGCCAGTCTCACACACTAAAATTAGAGCCTTCTTTAGACCACATAAGTTGGAAGCAGAGAGGGGTGATCACTGTGATGTGTACTGTGACAAAAAAAAAAATCGTAATTACGAATATATAGTGCGAATATTCGCGAGCAACACTAGACACTGATTCAAGTATGCAGTCTTTCTATTTTTGCAGTGTGAGATGGGTGAGGAAAATGTGATGTCTGTAATGTGACCTGTAACATGGCCGACAATTACAACAACTTCCTGTTCGTGAATTAGGAAGAAGGAGAGACGTTTGCCTGAGCAATAAAGGTAATGACAGTATAATAGTAATTGCATTCCTATACTTCCACCCTGCTGCTGTCAGAAGCAGGAGCAGATAGAGATATAGGTAAAATAAGTTGAAAATAACTTGCCCAAACGATGAACTTCAAGCTGTTTGTGAGTAAACAGAAGAAACATGCGACCTAAAAAGTGCTTTCATTTTTATTTGCACTATTTTAATCACTATTACACAATGCTAAGTGGAAGAAATCAAGTGAAATTAATAAAACTATTCGCAATTAATAACAATCAGGTGGATTTATCACTTGAGCAAAAGATAATGTCTGACACGTAGAATGCAGGAAAAAAAAGGAGCTAAAATATTAACGTGTTTTGGATCCTGTTGGACCCTTAGTCATGCCATGACTAAGGGTCCAACAGCATCTGAAATGCTTTGGAGTTAATATTCCATAAGCAACTATAGCGGCAGTCACACTGGTTGGGAGCCACGGATCTAGATGTTGAACTCAGCTCCTCCACCCTCACGACCTTATTCCTTTCAGTGTGGAGGCCTAGCTGACATCTACATAACTCCAAGGACAGCATTAAAGGGGTACTCCGGTGGAAAACAATTGTTTTCAAGTCAACTGGTGCCAGAAAGTTAAACAGATTTGTACAGTGGGGAAAAAAGTATTTAGTCAGCCACCAATTGTGCAAGTTCTCCCACTTAAAAAGATGAGAGAGGCCTGTAATTGTCATCATAAGTATACTTCAACTATGAGAGACATAATGAGAAGAAAAAAAATCCATAAAATCACATTGTCTGATTTTTAAAGAATTTATTTGCAAATTATGGTGGAAAATAAGTATTTGGTCACCTACAAACAAGCAAGATTTCTGGCTCTCACAGACCTGTAACTTCTTAAGAGTCTCCTCTGTCCTCCACTCATTACCTGCATTGATGGCACCTGTTTGAACTTGTTATCAGTATAAAAGACACCTGTCCACAACATTAAACAGTCACACTCTAAACTCCACTATGGCCAAGACCAAAGAGCTGTCGAAGGACACCAGAAACAATATTGGCACCAGGCTGGGAAGACTGAATCTGCAATAGGCAAGCAGCTTGGTGTGAAGAAATCAACTGTGGGAGCAATTATTAGAAAATCGAAGATATACAAGACCACTGATAATATCCTTCAATCTGGGGCACCATACAAGATCTCACCCTTGGTGTCAAAATTATCACAAGAACGGTGAGCAAAAATCCCAGAACCACATGGGGAGGACCTAGTGAATGACCTGCACAGCACAGAACAAAGTAAAAAAGGCTACCATCAGTAACACACTGTGCCACCAGGTGCTCAAATCATGCAGTGCCAGACGTGTCCCCCTGCTTAAGCCAGTACATGTCCAGAACCGTCTGAATTTTGCTAGAAAGCATTTGGATGATCCAGAAGAGTATTGGGAGAATGTCATATGGTCAGATGAAACAGAGTAGAACTTTTTGGTAAAAACTCAACTCGTCATCTTTGGAGGAGAAAGAATGCTGAGTTGCATCCAAAGAACAGTATACCTACTGGAAAGCATGGGGGTGGAAACATCATGCTTTTGGGCTGTTTTTCAGCAAAGGGACCAGAATGACTCATCCACGTGAAGGAAAAAATGAGGCAATGTGTCGTGAGTGAAAACCTCCTTCCATCAGCAAGGGCATTGAAGATGAAACTTGGCTGGGTCTTTCAGCATGACACTGATCCCAAACACGCTGCCCGGGCTTGGTAAGAAGCATTTCAAGGTTCTAGAGTGGCCTAGCCAGTCTCCAGATCTCAACCCCATAGAAAACCTTTGAAGGGAGTTGAAAGTCCGTGTTACCCAGCGACAGCCCCAAAACATCACTGCTATAGAGGAAACCTGCATGGAGGAATGGGCCAAAATACCAGCAACAGTGTGTGAAAACCTTGTTAAGACTTAAAGAAAACGTTTGACCTCTGTCATTGCCAACAAAGGGTATATAACAAAGCATTGAGATGAACTTTTGTTATTGACCAAATAATTATTTTCCACTATAATTTGCAAATACATTTTTTAAAAATCAGACATTTTGATTTTATGGATGTCTCTCCTAGTTGATGTATACCTATGATGAAAATTACAGGCCTCTCTAATCTTTTTAAGTGGGAGAACTTGCACAATTGGTGGCTGACTAAATACTTTTTTGCCCCACTGTATATTACTTCTATTAAAAAATCTTAATCGCTCAAGTACTTATCAGCTGCTGTATGCTCCAGAGGAAGTTGAGTAGTTATTTTCAGTCTGTCTACAATGCTCTCTGCTTACACCTCTGTCCATGTTAGGAACTGTCTGCAGCAGGAGAGGTTCGCTATGGGGATTTGCTCCTGCTCTGGACAGTTCCTGACATTGACAGTGGCGTCAGTAGAGAGCACTGTGGTCAGACTGAAAAGAACAACTTAAAGGAGTACTCTGGCGTGCACTTTTCTCATTTTATCCCGTCCGGGCTGCAAAATAAAAGAAAACAAACTTTCTCTTACCTGCCAACGAGCTCCTGGAGCTCCGGTACACTCCGGTACAGGTGTTCGGTCGACGGGCTGTTTGCTTCTTACTTCCCTGCACGTCACACGGAGCTTCAGCCTATCACCAACCGCAGCGATGTCCCACCTCGGCTGGTGATAGGCTGAAACTCCGTGTGACGTGCCAGGCTCGTTGGCAGGTAAGAGAAAGTTTGTTTTCTTTTATTTTGTAGCCTGGACGGGATAAAAGGAGAAAAGTGCGCGCCAAACTACTCCTTTAACTTCCTCTGTAGTATACAGCAGCTGATAAGTACTGGAAGTATTAAGATTATTTAATAGAAACAATTTACCAATCTGTTCAACTTTCTGGAACCAGTTGATTTGAAAATTAAAAAAAAAATTAAATGTTTTCCACCGGAGTGCCCCTTTAATCAGCCATGAAGATACCACTACATTTAAAGCTAAACTGACAGCCAACAAAAGAAAACTTAAAACTTGCAACAACAGTGTGTGCTTCCTAAATAGATCTATTCTCGCTATAAGCAACTTAAAAACAATCTTCCTTGCCTTCAAGTACCTCATAATGTGGGACAAAACGAGTTTCTCCGAACATTTCATCACCACAAATGTGAAAGTTATCAGACAATAACCACTAAGAGAGAAAGCAGATGCCCCTTAAGGCGCTGACAAAATAACCCACCTCTAGAAGCAACAGGAACCCCTGACTAACTTAACACCAGATTAGAAACCTGGTGGAGTTTTGTTGGAGATCTTCACCAACAGGCCAAGGTCAAAGGCATCAAAGCTTCTCTTATCCCAAAAGTCTGCGTTACCTGTCTTCCAAGTTGAGTCGAGTCATCCTCAAAAAACTTTAAATAAAATTTCACCTCACTTCTAGTATTGCCCCATACTTTATAGGAATGAAAGCACCAACAATATTCTGCAATGAATCCTTTTCGTCTGCAAACCGAAGAATAAAAGATCATTTGCAGACAATTTTATGTCTGCCTTGCAAAAAATGAATATTGGGAAACATAAAGGTGGATTGATTAGCTGCTTCAATGATTCCTTCTCATGAGGAGGATAAAATTTAAGGACGCTAATAAAATGCATCCATAGCAATAGCATACGACGTATTAATGAGACCGGAGACCGTTAAGGGTTCCTTTAAGGAGAACTCAAGATTGAAAAGAACATTGTAGTGAATAAAAAATATGTCATCTTCTTGTCTTAAAAACTGATATGTTGGCACCTTGACTCAGAGGCGTCATTGGGGGGAGGGGGAGCTAGCGGGGCTATAGCCCTGGGTGTGGGGCTCTGGCTGCCCATGTCTTAAAGGGATAGTCTAATGGTGAAAAACTTTGAGATCGTGGGGGGTCCGACCACTGGGGCCCCCTGCGATCTCTCTGTACGGGGGCCAGGCTCTCTGGCCAGATAGTGGGTGTCGAACACTGCACGAAGCGGCGGCAGACACACCCCCTCAATACATGGCTATGGCAGAGATTGCCGAAGGCAGCGCTCTGGCTCTGCCATAGAGTTGTTTTGAGGGGGCGTGTCGGCTGCCGCTTCGTGCGGTGGTCGACACACCCCCTTCACGCGGGCTGTCGGGGCCCCGTACAGGAGATCGCGGGGGTCCCCAGCGGTCGTACCCCCCGCGATCTGAAACTTATCCCCTATCCTTAGGATAGGGGATAAGTTGTTCACCACTTGTTCACCACTAGACTACTCCTTTAAAGCATTAGTGAAAAGTGTATGCTACCACCACTTTGAAGGGGTACTCCGGTGGAAAACATTTTTTTTTTTTTTTTTAATCAACTGGTGCCAGAAAGTTAAACAGATTTTTAAATTACCTCTATGAAAAAAATCTTTACCCTTCCAGTACTTTTTAGCAGCTGTATGCTACAGAGGAAATTCTTTTCCTTTTGAAATTCTTTTTTGTCTTGTCCACAGTGCTCTCTGCTGACACCTGATGCCCGTGTCAGGAACTGTCAAGAGCAGGAGAAAATCCCCATAACAAACCTATGCTACTCTGGACAGTTCCTGACACGGACAGAGGTGTCAGCAGAGAGCACTGTGGACAAGACAAAAAAGAAATTCAAAAAGAAAAGACTTTTCTCTGTACCATACAGCTGCAAAAAAGTACTGGAAGGGTAATGATTTTTTTTATGGAAGTAATTTACAAATCTGTCTAACTTTCTGGCATCAGTTCATAAAAAAAAAAAAACCCTTTAAGAGACCAGGTGGACTGACCGGCTGGTCCGGTCGGACGTGGACCGAGGGCCTAGCTGTATAAAGGGTCCGCCGCTACTGCCTTGACCAACGTGCTCTATTTATCTACAGCATCATCTCATTTGAAGTATAAGCCTATGTGGTTTATACCAGTGGCCTCAAACTGTGGCCATCCAGACGTTGCAAAACTTCAACTCCCAGCATGCCCGGACAGCCGTTGGCTGTCCGGGCATGCTGGGAGTTGAAGTTTTGCAACATCTAGAGGGCCACAGTTTGAAACCACTGGTTTATACTGCAGAACGGTCGTACTGTATGTGAGCCATGGAGTGTGAAATTATAGTCTAGTCTGCTCCCACCATCTGCTGATCTATGTGGGCTACGTACAAGTAATTTACAAATCTGTTGAACTTTCTGGAGCCAGTTGATATATAAAAAAAGTTTTTTCCTCGATAACCCCTTTAACTATTTTAGTACATTTTATTTTTTTATTTTTTGTTTTTTTTTGTCAAATCTGTTTTTATTGAACAAAGAATATAACATACAGCATGCCAGAAAAATAGAAGCCAATGAGCAGATAGGCGGAGAAAGTAAAGGTATCGTAAACCATTGGGAGGGGGAGATCGGGGATATGGTTTTTAAGGTGGGGGGGGGAGGTTTGTGGGTCACATAGAAACATTCCTGTAATATTACTGGTTCACAGATGGCTTAGTAGGACCATCACTTCCTGAGAGAGTAGATTGAACAAAGCATGAAAAAAATCTTTACCCTTCCAGTACTTTTTATCAACTGTATACTACAGAGGAAATTCTTTTTTGTCTTGTCCACAGTGCTCTTTGCTGACACCTGATGCCCGTATCAGGAACTGTCCAGAGCAGGAGAAAATCCCCATAACAAACCTATGCTACTCTGGACAGTTCCTGACACGGACAGAGGTGTCAGCAGAGAGCACTGTGGACAAGACAAAAAAGAAATTCAAAAAGAATAGACTTTCCTCTGTAGCATACACTGCAAAAAAGTACTGGAAGGGTAAAGATTTTTTTTATGGAAGTAATTTACAAATCTGTTTAAGTTTCTGGCATCAGTTCATAAAAAAAAAAAAAACCCTTTAAGAGACCAGGTGGACTGACCGGCTGGTCCGGTAGGATGTGGACCGAGGGCCTAGCTGGATAAAGGGTCCGCCGCTACTGCCTTGACCAACGTGCTCTATTTATCTACAGCATCATCTCACTTGAAGTATAAGCCTATGTGGTTTATACCAGTGGCCTCAAACTGTGGCCATCCAGACGTTGCAAAACTTCAACTCCCTGTTGAACTTTCTGGAGCCAGTTGATATATAAAAAAAAAGTTTTTTCCTCGATAACCCCTTTAACTATTTTAGTACATTTTATTTTTTGTTTTTTGTCAAATCCATTTTTATTGAACAAAGAAGATAACATACAGCATGCCAGCAAAATAGAAGCCAATGAGCAGATAGGCGGAGAAAGTAAAGTTATCGTAAACCATTGGGAGGGGGAGATCGGGGATGTGGTTTTTAAGGTGGAGGGGGGGAGGTTTGTGGGTCACATAGAAACATTCTTTGCAATATTACCGGTTCACAGATGGCTGAGTAGGACCATCACTTCCTGAGAGAGTAGATTGAACAAACCATTTGACAAGAAGAAATCCATGGATCCCAAGTGGCTTCGAACCTATCGTTAGTCCCATTGGTCCAGCAAGTTAGCTCCTTATTTTATTGGCTTTAGATTTAAGATAAGCAACAAGATGCTTGAATGTTATCAATATTTTTCATGTTTTTATGACCATTGAGCTACTTATTTTTGCAAGTTTTGGGCTCATAGAGGCTTCGAAATAAAAAAGAACAAAGTAAAGCTTATTGGATTATAGATCCTCCCTAACATAAATCAATTAAACTGAGGTTTCCTTTTGAAATTTTTGGAAGACACTAAGTCTAGTATAATCCTTTCTCTCTTGTATCTTCATGGGGTTGTGATAATGAAATGATGGAAACTATTAATGCTTAAAATATAAAATTAAAATAAAAAAAAAAACTAGAATTTTTTTTGGGTTAGATTCGTGTAAGAGATAACCTAAATTCTAGTCTTTCATTTTTAATTTGTAAGTCCTTAGTTATAATTGTGACAAGGACAGCTTTGGTCACAACGGCTGTCATTATATATGGCACACAGATTGTGGACTCCCGAATAACAGATCGATATAGTGATAAATGTTTACATTCTTATACAATAAATAACTAATGTTGAGCGGATTAGGCCATATTCGAATTCGTGATATTTTGCGAATATATGGACGAATATTCGACATATATTCGCTAAATTTGCAGATTCGTAATATTCGCGTTTTATTTTCGCATATGCGGAAATTTGCATATTCGAAAATTTGTGTATACAAAAATTTGCAAATCCGAACATTCGCATATGTGAAAATTAGCATATGCAAATTTTCGAAAATGCGAAAATTCGCACGCCAGTCTCACACAGTAGTATTAGAGCCTTCTTTACACCACACAAGATGGTAGCAGAGAGGGATGATCACTGTGACGTGTACTGTGAAATAAAAAAACAAAAAAATTGCGAATATATAGTGCTATATTTGCGAATATTCGCGAGCAACACTATAAATAACCCACAGTTTCCACTCATATTAGCTACCAACAAACTGATAAATATAGCCAGCAAGTTCCATGCACAAACCCATTTCTGATGAATGAGACTCATGCACGGACCTTGCTGAGAGTTCTATGGTTGCTTAGGCAACTGTACTGCCCAGTGTGAGCTGTGTCTCTCCACATTGATCATTGCAAAGTGGGTGGGAGACCAACGCTGGAGTTACATTATACATTTGACAGAAGAGCTTCATAGAGGGGAGATAAACAATAGTTAGTGTTCAGACCCCAGTCCTGCAACATCCTGTGCGGTCATTGGTCACCACAAGAGATTATTATGATTTAATTCTGTCTGCCAGGTATTTTTCAAGGGTCTATGTAGATACAACCACTTTTTACAGTATATTGCTGATAACAGATGAAGGTAGGGTACGTCACCCTTAATGTTATCACTCTTTACTTCACATCCGGCCCCCTCAATGCAAGCCTATGGGAGGGGGCGTGACAGATGTCACGCCCCCTCCCATAGACTTGTATTGAGGGGGCGGGGAGTGATGTCACAAAGGGGCAAAGCCGTGACATCACGAAATTATGGCCCCTTGATCGTGAGTCATTAGACACGGAGCGATCTTTGCTTCGTAAGGCTGATGACAGGGGGTGCTGCATGAGAGATAGCGGGGTTCCCCAGCGGCGGAACCTCCGCGATCAGACATCTTATCCTCTATCCTTTGGATAGGGGATAAGATGTCTAGGGCCGGAGTACCCCTTTAAAATTTTGGGGATGTGCGTAAAAAAAAAGGGCAGAAGGCATGCATAACGAAACCCAAAAACCAAATATTGCCGTGTCCCGCCAGGACATAATTCCAACAATGGCAAATCCATCCCCCAAGAGATTGGACAACTGACCCCTTAACAATTCCTGTAATTACAAAAAAACTTCTCCCAACATGTGTCTTCCCACCTAAATAATGGGGTTCATTAGGGGACCAATTACAGATTTAAAAAAAAATTCAGCAATAAACAAAGATAATGACAAAAGGTACTATGGACCAATTAAAGTTATACAGACTTTGCCATGTTCAAATGATAGATAATCTGGTCCAATCAAGTTGTTGGAGCCTGTAATTGGTCCCATGATAAAACCTGTATTAGTTAGGTGGGGGAAACATGTTGGAACAAGCTTATTGCATTAACGGATGGCCAATTTTTGGGGCATGGAGAAATGTGAAAAAAATGTTATTCACTGATAACTCCAGCTTAAACTTTTCGCATTTTAAGACGTTACTTTTCATTGACTGTCAAATGCTGAGAACAAGCGTCATATAATGTAAAGCCCTTGAACTATCATGTACTAAGAATAGCTTCAGAGCAGACAAAATCAGCTAACCAGGGGATGGACTAGATGAAATTCATCACCGCTGTCTGTTGTTTCTGCTGCTGAATTTTCGATGTAAAATATCCATATTTTAATACCAGGGAGATTGTGCGGCCGTATTTGAGAATCTCCTTTCATAGTTGGAAGCTGTGAGAATGGAAAGTCTTCTTTCTTGCAATCCTTTGATCCATCTAGTGTCATCTCTACCTGGGCAAGGTCAGTTAAAGAACAGCTCATCCTTTCCAGCCAAAGGTTATTTATGTGTGTCACTTTAATGAGGATATTATTACAGCATCTTTTGGCCGACTAATCCCCAGGTAATCCAAGGAATCACCCACTGCATATATTAGATGCAGCCGGAGTGTTATCTATCTATGTCAGAGGCCCAGAAGAATATAGTGGCTTACAATTATTTGTCCTTTACGTGGGTCACAGGAAAGACAGTCGGGTTACTATGCTCTTACAGGCAAGATTGATGGAGGGTGCGATTATTGGGATCCACATGGGAAATGAAGACTCAATGAAACAAACAACAAAGGTTCCTTCTATTATACCATATAAACATTTCCCTATTTATTTTTTTTTATAAAGAACATATTGGACATCCTAAAATGCTTCCCTAGAAATTGTTCAATGTTTTACTTATATCATTGGTTTTTTTTTTCTTTGGAAAATCAAGGGAAAGGTTCATATCATGGGGCTTATTTATTACAAAACGTTAAAAGTAAATAAGGAAAGCATGATAACCCTTAGAGGACAAAGACCATTTTAATTTTTGCCTTTTTGTTTTTTCCTTAAAGGGGTACTCCGCCCCTAGACATCTTATCCCCTGTCCAAAGGATATGGGATAAGATCCTTAAAGGGGTACTCCGCCCATAGAAATCAAATAAGATTTCTAATCGTAGGGGTCCCACCGCTGGGACCCCCCACAATCTCCGTGCAGAGCCTGGCATTCTAAACAGTATGTTTAGAACTCTGGGTTCCCGTGGCGGGAGTCGTGATGTCAAACCACACCCCCTTGTGACATCATGCCACGCCTCCACCCATAGACATGAATGGAGGGGTGTGACTTGATGTCACGAGGGGGTATGGCATGACATCATGTATCTGGCCACCCAAACCCAGAGTTCTAAACATACTGTTTAAAATGCCGGGTGCAGCAAGGAGATTGCGGTTGGTTTCAAAGGCAAGATCCCTGCAATCAGACATCTTACCCCTATCCTTTGGATAAAGGATAATATGTCTAGGGGTAGAGTAACCCTTCTAGTCTTTAATTTTTCCATTAACAGACCCATATAAGGGCATTTTTTTTTTGTGCAACCAATTGTACTTTGTAATGACACCTTTTATTTTACTATAAAATGTATGGTTATTTAAGTTTATTTTACCATAAAATGTATGGAAGTTAAAAAGAAAACCGCAATTTTGCAACTTTTTGTTTCTTTGGAAGGGGGGTTGTTTTTTTACAGGGCCCTTTATGGTAAAAATTGCATATTCTCTCTATTCTGTGGGTCAATACGATTATAAAAAAAATACTCAGTTTATATATTTTTTCAAGTTTCGTACTATTAAATTTTCAAGTTTCATATAAAAAATTAGTATGCTTAAAGTGTGCCTGTCATAAAACTTTTCATATAATGTAGATAATACCATTATATGTGTATTTGTAATATACATTTGTTAAAAAAAATTATATTTTTGGGTGAACAAATGCTGTTCCTGCAGCTATTGCCTGTGTGTCTCTATGAGGAGTCCAAATACAGGAAGTGAGGGCCCTGCTTGTCCTCAGTGTACAGAGCCCTGCTTGTCTTCAGTGTACAGAGCCCTGCTTGTCCCAGTGTACAGAGCCCTGCTTGTACCCAGTGTACAGATCCCTGCTTGTCCTCAGTGTACAGAGCCCTGCGTGTCCTCAGTGTACAGAGCCCCGCTTGTCCCCAGTGTAGAGAGCCCTGCTTGTCCTCAGTGTAGAGAGCCATGCTTGTCCTCAGTGTACAGAGCCCTGCTTGTCCTCAATATACAGAGCCCTGATTGTCCTCACTGCACAGAGCCCTGCTTGTCCCCAGTGTACAGAGCCCTGCTTGTCCTCAGTGTATAGAGCCCTGCTTATCCTCAGTGTACAGAGCCCTGCTTGTCCTCAGTGTACAGAACCCTGCTTGTCCTCAGTGTACAGAGCCCTGCTTGTCCTCCCTGCACAGAGCCCTGCTTGTCCTCAGTGTACAGAACCCTTCTTGTCCTCAGTGTACAGAGCCCTGATTGTTCTCACTGCACAGAGCCCTGCTTGTCCTCAGTGTACAGAACCCTGCTTGTTCTCAGTGTACAGAGCCCTGCTTGTCCTCAGTGTACAGAGCCCTGCTTGTCCTCAGTGTACAGAGCCCTGCTTGTCCTCAGTGTACAGAGCCCTGCTTGTCCTCAGTGTACAGAGCTCTGCTTATCCTCAGTGTACAGAGCCCTGCTTGTCCTCAGTGTACAGAACCCTGCTTGTTCTCAGTGTACAATGTTTTTTTTTTTATTAATGGGAAAAGATGGTGATTTAAAAAATAATTAAAAACATATAATATTATTTATTTTACACTTTCCATAGGGGACTTTTATATACAATCACACTATGGCATTGAACAGTAAGATCGGTGCTCTACTGATACAACCGATGTAAAATGGGAAAATACCGGCAGGATAGGCACTGCCTGTCATTAGTGAGTGAGTGTCCGGCTACTGATCGTAGCTGTCACTTATCACCTATGAAGTAAACACAGCTTAAGCGTTCGCTTCATAGACACTTAATGCTACAGGGCGTACATATACACCCTGTGCCATTAAGTCCCAGATGGCATGGGGTGTACGGGTAAGCCCTATGTCATCTAAAGGTTAAAGGGTTATTCTAGCAAGGAATTTTATTATGTTTTATAATGGTTCTTTAAAAGAAAAAAGAAAGCTTACTCACTTACCTAGAATCCCCACAGTTGCTTTTCCCAAACTGACCCAGTCCCACTGTTCACTACTGTTCTCCACTACCTCTGATATGTTGACCCTGTAGGAAATGCCTGCTCAGTCTGTCACTGGTCCCAGTGGTGTGCCACCTCATACAGTGTCCTGCAAGGTTGACCAGTGGGTAGCAGTGGGGTTTAGATGGAAAAGCAGCTGTATTTGATGAGTACAGGTGAGAACAATTACAAAAGTGTCTTTTACTCTGGAGGACCTTTTCTATCCTCCATTATAAAGACAACTTATTGATTTAAATGGGCAGTGTGCAGTGCTTAATTTGCCCTGTGGTGGCGCTGCAGGGACATTGAACACTTACTATCACAGTTTCCCCACAGCTGATTAGAGAAGGAACTCTATGTTCAGATTATTATCAAGTGACTCTACAGTAGGGATGGTCTTTTACCATTGATCTTCAGTCTGTCAGGTTTATGGTTTCTTCATGTCAAAAAACCATATACTATTATCGTCTGTAGGAACTATATACTATTATTGTCTGCAGTTACCATATACTATTATCGTCTTCAGCGCTATTCTTGTCCATTAAAAGACAAAAGTATCTAGCAGCATTGGTTGCGATGCATTTTTAAAAGGGTACTCCACTGCCCCAGTATCCGAAACATTTTGTTCCAAATGCTGGGTGCGGGCTACGGAGGTCGTGACGTAATGGGCACACGCCCTAGTGATGTCATGCCACGCCCCCTCAATGCAAGTCTATGGGAGGGGGCGTGGCAGCCACCACGCCCTCTCCCATAGACTTGCATTGAGGGGGCATGGCATGACATCACTAGGGGGCGTGGCCGTAACATCACAATCCTCGCGGCCCGAACAAAATTGGAGTACCTAGCCGTCACAACTTGGTCAAGAAAGGCTGCCGTGACAATTCTGCGAAGAGGGTCTAACAGAGCTACAAAGAATATATATTTATATATATATATATATATATATATATATCTTTCACCTGCAAAATCCAACAGGACTCCTTTAACTGCACCAAGTACAGTAACTACTCTCCCGGTGTCATCCAGACCTCGTAGTGAAATGAAGTATGATAAACCTGGTACTATAGATAAAATACAAGGTAGACATCTCACTCCCGATGACAAGTTTAGCTCGAACACGATCAATAATTCAAAGAGTAACTTCTTTCCAGATGTCAATTTAAAATTAATGAGCAAAAGACGCATCTTACATTAAGCCGGGGATGGGAAGCATTTTCATGTAGTTGGAGGGAGGATTGGTTCATCTCATAAAGATATTACGAACATTTAGGATAGAGATAAAATAGGGTGGTATGTTATAATGTAATCCTAAGGAATAAGAACTACCAGGTCTATACTGCCGAACAGCTCTGGCCTGACAGGTATCGATGAGCTGTGCATTTACTGGAAATCCTTATTATAGTGGCACTACAAATTGTGTTAGTTAGCCGTGAGAAGGACCCCAGTGCAAAGGTCGAAATGAGCCTCCTATTATGGTTTTACCTCCTGGACAGTAAGGTCTGGTCTTTACTTCCCTATTGCTTTCCATGAATCTTAGATGAGTACCCACATTCCTTTATTTGCTGACATTGAAGTTTCCTGGGCAGAGGCATCCAGCACACTTTCTTGCCTATAGTGAAATGAATTAGGCCAACCAAGGCTAGCCCCCCCTCTCTCCAAGGGCCCCATATTAGCTCTCTGGTCTGTTTATATGGTATGTATGCCCTTGGTTGTTAGAACACCTTGTCGTGTTATAGTAGGCTTATTGCGCATACAGTGAAGCTATAATATTGATGGCCCAACCTTAAAGGAGTACTAGAACCTTCTTAACTGGGTTATCCAGGAATAGAAAAACAGAACTTCTCTTCCAAAAATAGTACCACATCTGTCCTCAGGTTGTTTGTGGTATAACAACTTGGCTCCATTCACTTCAATGGAACTGAGCTGCAATACTAAACACAACCTGGGGACAGATGTGGCTCTGTTTTAGGAATAAATCAACTCTGTTTTTCTAACCCTGGATCCCTTTAAACATATACCCTATTTAAAGGACCCCCGGCGATCTCCTGAACTAAATCCGAATCTCCCTGTGCACAGAACGCAAGATTGACCCACCCCACAATGCATTTTTTATAGGAGCACCAGAAATACTTGAGCGATGTTCTCCCATACAGAAAACATGGAAGGGATATGTCAAACCCATTCTCCATGCACAGGGAGATTTGGGCACCGGTCTGGACCCAGCTGTAGGAACCCTGTGGTCAGGTACTTATCCTCTATCCTTTGCTAAAGTATCCCTTTAAGGTAGGCCTTCAATAGTTTATATTTAATGGGGTTATCCACCCTAAGGTGATTTTAGTATGTACCTGCCAGACAGTAATAGATATGCTTAGGAAGGATCTGCACTTGTCTTGGGGCTAAATGTTGTGAGATTACCATAACACTGTGGCTAGCTTTTTGTGAACTGGTATTTCCTGTTTGAGTTTTCTTTTATGCCTACAAATACCATAATTCCCTTTTCCTCCCTCCCACACATCAGCCACCCCACCCATTGAAACCTAAATTAGCTGTATCCATTCAAAAGACCTGTGGTTTTCAATCAGGGTGCCTACAGCTGTTGCAGATTGATCTCTCTCCCACCAAGCGATTCCTCCACCCATTGAAGCAGACAGGCTCCCTGTCATCAGCTGACTAGTGAGTCAGGTCTTGGCTGCATTGCAACCTGGGAAAAATCTGAGACAACAGTCATTTTGTATGCTGGTAAAAATAAATATTGGGGTGAAAATCACAGAAGAATTGTGAGAAAACCGTCACACACAGGTACAGACACTATATTATAAACTACACTAACTTTACAGCCCCTGTAGCATAGTCAAATAAATAAAAAATCCTGGAATACTCCTTTAATTATTTCCATAAGTTTGTGGTTGTGCTCTTGGTATTACAGTTCAGTCTAATGCAAGAGACATAGCCTCTTGTATGTGACATGCTGCAGCCTTGCTGCATTCACTGGGAAACCCCATTTAAAGAAGTCCTGCAGGGGTGTAAAGTAAGGTCCTCTTTATTACATATCCATGCACAGAGTACTCCATAAAAAAAAAATAAAGTACATAATTGCACTCACCAATACAGCATATAACATTTATTTTGGGTCTTGGGAGACAAACAAAGTCAGACAAAGTCAGTTAAATGGGCAGTGCCGGCAGAGCTGTATCCAATACAAGACCATGCACAGAACACAGAAGCCAAATCTTCCTCTACAGTAAGGTTCTTAACGCATTCTTGACATACAGTTTAAACATATGTTTTTAGGGAACATGGCAAAAAGTTCAAGGTAGTTATTTGGCTCTCAAGTTCCCAAGAGCTTCATCTAATCCTTTATCTATAGGATGTGCTGGAAAAACAAGACTGATTCATGAAGGCCGCACCTCACACCTCAAAGCACTTAAAGGGGTATTCTGGGGAACTAAACTTATCAGACACTGATCCCCTTTACACAGGATAGGGAATAGGTGTCTGATCATGGGAGGTCCGACCGATTTCCCGTACAGAGATAGTGAATAGGTGTCTGATCGTGGGAGGTCTGACCGATTTCTCGTACAGAGATAGGGGATAGGTGTCTGATTGTGGGAGGTCTGATGGATTTCCCGTACAGAGATAGGGGATAGGTGTCTGATTGTGGGAGGTCTGATGGATTTCCCGTACAGAGATAGTGGATAGGTGTCTGATCATGGGAGGTCTGACCGATTTCCCGTACAGAGATAGGGGATAGGTGTCTGATTGTAGGAGGTCTGATGGATTTAACGTACAGAGATAGGGGATAGGTGTCTGATTGTGGGAGGTCTGATGGATTTCCTGTACAGAGATAGTGGATAGGTGTCTGATCGTGAGAGGCCTGACCGATTTCCCGTACAGAAATAGGGGATAGGTGTCTGATCGTGGGAGGCCTGACCGATTTCCCGTACAGAAATAGGGGATAGGTGTCTGATCGTGGGAGGCCTGACCGATTTCCCGTACAGAAATAGGGGATAGGTGTCTGATCATGGGAGGTCTGACCGATTTCCTGTACAGAGATTGGGGATAGGTGTCTGAGCGTGGGAGGCCTGACCGATTTCCCGTACAGGGATATGGGATAAGTGTCTGATAAGTTCAGTTTGATAAGTATTATGGGGGAGATTTATCAAAACCTGTTCTGAGGAAAAGTTGCCGAGTTGCCCATAGCAACCAATCTGATTGCTTCTTTCATTTTTCAGAGGCCTTTTCAAAAACGAAAGAAGCGATCTGATTGGTCGCTATGGGCAACTGCTCGTCTTTTCCTCTGGACAGGTTTTGATGAATTTCCCCCTATGTGTTTATGCTCTTTTTTCTAGATGTTCATGGAAAGAGACATAATGAAATAGCATTTTGATGTGTTTATTTGTTTATATAGGAATAGTGATAACCAGCTTAAAGGGGTTAAAGGGGTATTCTGCTGCTCAGCGTTTGGAACAAACTGTTCTGTACAGTGGAGCCAGTGCCGGGAGCGTGTGACATCATAGCCCTGCCCAATCATGATGTCCCGCCCCCTCAATTCAAGTCTATGGGTTTTGACGTCATGAGAGGGTGGGGCTATGACGTCACGAGCTCCCGGCACCAGCGTTCAGAACAGTTTGTTCCAAAGCTGAGCAGCGGAATACCCCTTTAATTCCCTGAGTCACCAGGGATTGACACAGGCTATACAATGAGTGTGCGCCCTTGTCTGGGCCAGGCATTACTCCATGCAAGCATGGATTTCACTGCTTGGAATTAATGGATGATAATCCTTTGAAGATTGTCCCAAAAGAGAGAGCGGATATGATTAGAAGGTGCTGGGAAGGGAGTCAGAAAATCTGAAAAAACATTTACTGTCTGCACATTATTGTTATTATTTATATTATTATATTATGTTTACTGTTAAATATTCTTTATTTTCATTGGTGGAATCTCACAATTTGATATATATATATATATATATATATTATTATTTTTTTTTTTTTTAAGGAAGAAAGATCGGGGGGATGTTTATCAGAAATAAATCCCCTTACTTCTAGTTCAGGAAGCTCCTATATGTCACGATGCCGGCTGGCAGGTAGTGGATCCTCTGTGCCAGAGAGGGATTGGCGTGGACCGTGCTAGTGGATCGGTTCTAAGTCACTACTGGTTTTCACCAGAGCCCGCCGCAAAGCGGGATGGTCTTGCTGCGGCGGTAGTGACCAGGTCGTATCCACTAGCAACGGCTCAACCTCTCTGACTGCTGAAGATAGGCGCGGTACAAGGGAGTAGACAGAAGCAAGGTCGGACGTAGCAGAAGGTCGGGGCAGGCAGCAAGGATCGTAGTCGGGGGCAACGGCAGGAGGTCTGGAACACAGGCTAGGAACACACAAGGAAACGCTTTCACTGGCACAATGGCAACAAGATCCGGCGAGGGAGTGAAGGGGAAGTGAGGTATAAATAGGGAGTGCACAGGTGAACACACTAATTGGAACCACTGCGCCAATCAGCGGCGCAGTGGCCCTTTAAATCGCAGAGACCCGGCGCGCGCGCGCCCTAGGGAGCGGGGCCGCGCGCGCCGGGACAGGACAGACGGAGAGCGAGTCAGGTACGGGAGCCGGGATGCGCATCGCGAGCGGGCGCTACCCGCATCGCAAATCGCATCCCGGCTGGAGACGGTATCGCAGCGCACCGGGTCAGTGGAGCTGCCCGGAGCGCTGCGGTAGCGAGAGAGAAGCGAGCGCTCCGGGGAGGAGCGGGGACCCGGAGCGCTCGGCGTAACAGTACCCCCCCCCCTTGGGTCTCCCCCTCTTCTTAGAGCCTGAGAACCTGAGGAGCAGACTTTTGTCTAGGATGTTGTCCTCAGGTTCCCAGGATCTCTCTTCAGGTCCACAGCCCTCCCAATCCACCAAAAAGAAACTTTTTCCTCTGACCGTCTTGGAGTCCAGTATCTCTTTCACTGAGAAGACGTCAGAAGAACCGGAGACAGGAGTGGGAGAAACTAATTTGGGAGAGAAACGGTTGATGATGAGTGGTTTAAGAAGAGAGACATGAAAGGCATTAGGAATACGGAGAGAAGGAGGAAGAAGAAGTTTGTAAGAGACAGGATTAATTTGGCACAAGACTTTGAAAGGACCAAGATAGCGTGGACCCAGTTTGTAACTGGGGACACGAAAGCGGACATATTTAGCGGAGAGCCATACCTTGTCTCCTGGAGCAAAAATGGGGGGAGCTCTTCTTTTCTTATCGGCAAACTTTTTCATGCGAGATGAAGCCTGTAAAAGAGAATCTTGGGTCTCTTTCCATATGGTGGAAAGATCACGAGTCACTTCATCTACAGCGGGCAAACCAGAGGGCAAGGGAGTAGGGAGGGGGGGAAGAGGGTGACGGCCGTACACCACGAAAAATGGGGATTTGGAGGAAGATTCAGAGACTCTAAAGTTATACGAGAATTCGGCCCATGGTAGAAGATCTGCCCAATCATCCTGGCGGGAGGAAACAAAATGTCGTAAATAATCACCCAAGACCTGGTTAATTCTTTCTACTTGTCCATTGGATTGAGGATGATATGCAGAAGAAAAGTTTAATTTAATCTTGAGTTGTTTACAGAGAGCCCTCCAGAATTTTGACACGAATTGGACGCCTCTATCCGAGACTATCTGTGTGGGCAACCCGTGAAGACGAAAAATGTGTACAAAAAATTGTTTAGCCAACTGAGGCGCTGAAGGAAGACCAGGAAGAGGGATGAAATGTGCCATCTTGGAGAATCGATCAACAACCACCCAAACAACAGTGTTGCCACGGGATGGGGGTAGGTCTGTAATAAAATCCATACCAATCAGAGACCAAGGCTGTTCGGGGACAGGCAGAGGATGAAGAAAACCAGCGGGCTTCTGGCGAGGAGTCTTATCCCGGGCACAGACAGTGCAGGCTCGCACAAAGTCCACCACATCCGCCTCCAGAGTCGGCCACCAATAGAAGCGAGAGATGAGTTGCACAGATTTCTTGATGCCTGCATGACCTGCGAGATGGGAGGAGTGACCCCATTTGAGGATTCCGAGGCGTTGGCGTGGAAAGACGAAGGTCTTTCCTGGAGGAGTTTGCCTGATGGAGGCTGGAGAAGTGGAAATCAGGCAGTCAGGAGGAATGATGTGTTGCGGAGAGAGTTCAACTTCCGAGGCATCCGAGGAACGAGAGAGAGCATCGGCCCTAATGTTCTTATCGGCAGGCCGAAAGTGAATTTCAAAATTAAATCGGGCAAAGAACAGAGACCACCTGGCCTGGCGAGGATTCAGCCGTTGGGCAGACTGGAGATAGGAGAGATTCTTGTGATCGGTGTAAATAATAACTGGAAATCTTGATCCCTCCAGCAGATGCCTCCATTCCTCAAGTGCTAATTTAATGGCTAGAAGCTCTCGATCCCCGATGGAGTAGTTCCTCTCCGCCGGAGAGAAGGTCCTAGAAAAAAAACCACAAGTAACAGCATGCCCGGAAGAATTTTTTTGTAGAAGGACCGCTCCAGCTCCTACAGAGGAAGGGTTTAGATGGGTCAGGTCTGGAGAGCACGGGAGCCGAAGAAAAGGCAGACTTGAGCCGTTTAAAGGCGTCTTCCGCTTGAGGAGGCCAAGACTTGGGATTGGCATTTTTTTTGGTTAAAGCCACGATAGGGGCCACAACGGTAGAAAAATGTGGAATAAATTGCCTGTAATAATTGGCGAACCCCAAAAAACGTTGGATAGCACGGAGTCCGGAGGGGCGTGGCCAATCTAAGACGGCAGAGAGTTTGTCTGGATCCATTTGTAGTCCCTGGCCAGAGACCAAGTATCCTAGGAAAGGAAGAGATTGGCATTCAAACAGACATTTCTCTATCTTGGCATAAAGTTGATTGTCACGAAGTCTCTGAAGAACCATACGGACATGCTGGCGGTGTTCTTCTAGGTTGGCAGAAAAAATCAGGATATCGTCCAGATATACAACAACACAGGAGTATAAGAGATCACGAAAAATTTCATTAACAAAGTCTTGGAAGACGGCAGGGGCGTTGCACAGGCCAAAGGGCATGACCAGATACTCAAAGTGTCCATCTCTAGTGTTAAATGCCGTTTTCCATTCATCCCCCTCTCTGATGCGGATGAGATTATAAGCACCTCTTAAGTCCAGTTTGGTAAAGATGTGGGCACCTTGGAGGCGATCAAAGAGTTCAGAGATGAGGGGTAGGGGGTAGCGGTTCTTTACCGTGATTTTATTAAGACCGCGGTAGTCAATGCAAGGACGTAGAGAGCCATCTTTTTTGGACACAAAATCCGGCTCCGGCAGGAGAGGAGGATTTACGGATAAAGCCTTTTTTTAAATTTTCCTGGATGTACTCCGACATAGCAAGAGTCTCTGGGGCGGACAGAGGATAGATTCTGCCCCGGGGTGGAGTAGTGCCCGGGAGGAGGTCAATAGGACAATCATAAGGCCTGTGAGGAGGTAGAGTCTCAGCTTGTTTTTTACAAAAAACATCCGCAAAGTCCATATAGGCCTTAGGGAGACCGGTTACAGGAGGAACCACAGAGTCACGGCAAGGGGTACTGGGAACCGGTTTTAGGCAGTCCTTGAAACAAGAGGGCCCCCAACTCTTGATCTCCCCAGTGGACCAATCCAGGGTTGGGGAATGGAGTTGAAGCCAGGGTAGTCCAAGGAGGATTTCGGAAGTGCAATTGGGGAGGACCAAAAATTCAATCTTCTCGTGATGAGGTCCGATGCACATTAGAAGGGGCTCCGTGCGGAAACGTATGGTACAGTCCAATCTTTCATTGTTTACACAATTGATGTAGAGGGGTCTGGCGAGACTGGTCACTGGGATGTTGAACCTTTTGACGAGAGAGGCCAAAATAAAATTTCCTGCAGATCCGGAATCCAAGAAGGCCATAGTAGAGAAGGAGAAGGCAGAGGCAGATATCCGCACAGGCACAGTAAGACGTGGAGAAGCAGAGTAGACATCAAGGACTGTCTCACCTTTGTGCGGAGTCAGCGTACGTCTTTCCAGGCGGGGAGGACGGATAGGACAATCCTTCAGGAAGTGTTCGGTACTGGCACAGTACAGGCAGAGATTCTCCATGCGGCGTCGTGTCCTCTCTTGAGGTGTCAGGCGAGACCGGTCGACCTGCATAGCCTCCACGGCGGGAGGCACAGGAACGGATTGCAGGGGACCAGAGGAGAGAGGAGCCGGGGAGAAAAAACGCCTTGTGCGAACAAAGTCCATATCCTGGCGGAGCTCCTGACGCCTTTCGGAAAAACGCATGTCAATGCGAGTGGCAAGATGGATGAGTTCATGTAGGTTAGCAGGGATTTCTCGTGCGGCCAGAACATCTTTAATGTTGCTGGATAGGCCTTTTTTAAAGGTCGCGCAGAGGGCCTCATTATTCCAGGATAATTCTGAAGCAAGAGTACGGAATTGTACGGCGTACTCGCCAACGGAAGAATTACCCTGGACCAGGTTCAACAGGGCAGTCTCAGCAGAAGAGGCTCGGGCAGGTTCCTCAAAGACACTTCGAATTTCCGAAAAGAAGGAGTGTATAGAGGCAGTGACGGGGTCATTGCGGTCCCAGAGCGGTGTGGCCCATGACAGAGCTTTTCCAGACAAAAGGCTGACTACGAAAGCCACCTTAGACCTTTCAGTAGGAAACTGGTCCGACATCATCTCCAAGTGCAGGGAACATTGGGAAAGAAAGCCACGGCAGAATTTAGAGTCCCCATCAAATTTATCCGGCAAGGATAGTCGTAGACCAGAAGCGGCCACTCGCTGCGGAGGAGGTGCAGGAGCTGGCGGAGGAGATGATTGCTGAAGCTGTGGTAGTAGCTGCTGTAGCATCACGGTCAGTTGAGACAGCTGTTGGCCTTGTTGCGCTATCTGTTGTGACTGCTGGGCGACCACCGTGGTGAGGTCGGCGACAACTGGCAGAGGAACTTCAGCGGGATCCATGGCCGGATCTACTGTCACGATGCCGGCTGGCAGGTAGTGGATCCTCTGTGCCAGAGAGGGATTGGCGTGGACCGTGCTAGTGGATCGGTTCTAAGTCACTACTGGTTTTCACCAGAGCCCGCCGCAAAGCGGGATGGTCTTGCTGCGGCGGTAGTGACCAGGTCGTATCCACTAGCAACGGCTCAACCTCTCTGACTGCTGAAGATAGGCGCGGTACAAGGGAGTAGACAGAAGCAAGGTCGGACGTAGCAGAAGGTCGGGGCAGGCAGCAAGGATCGTAGTCGGGGGCAACGGCAGGAGGTCTGGAACACAGGCTAGGAACACACAAGGAAACGCTTTCACTGGCACAATGGCAACAAGATCCGGCGAGGGAGTGAAGGGGAAGTGAGGTATAAATAGGGAGTGCACAGGTGAACACACTAATTGGAACCACTGCGCCAATCAGCGGCGCAGTGGCCCTTTAAATCGCAGAGACCCGGCGCGCGCGCGCCCTAGGGAGCGGGGCCGCGCGCGCCGGGACAGGACAGACGGAGAGCGAGTCAGGTACGGGAGCCGGGATGCGCATCGCGAGCGGGCGCTACCCGCATCGTGAATCGCATCCCGGCTGGAGACGGTATCGCAGCGCACCGGGTCAGTGGAGCTGCCCGAAGCGCTGCGGTAGCGAGAGAGAAGCGAGCGCTCCGGGGAGGAGCGGGGACCCGGAGCGCTCGGCGTAACACTATACTTCCAACTTAAAGGGGTACTCCGGTGCTGAGCGTTTGGAACAACTAGTTCCCAAAGCTTATAGCCTGCGTCAGGGCTCGTGACGTCATGGCCCCACCCCCTCGTAACGTCATGCCTCACCCCCTCAATGTCAGTCTATGCGAGGGGGCGTGGCGGCCACGCCTCCTCTCATAGACTTACTTTAAGGGGACGGGGCGTGATGTCTCGAGGGGCGGAGCCGTGACGTTACGAGCCCCGACGCTGGCTCTATGCTTTCGGAACTATTTATTCCGAACACTCAGCACCGGAGTACCCCTTTAATATGATGCATAGAATAGTGCAGCTGAGAGTCATAAGGGATTCTATTACTTTCCAATTGGTCTGTGGAAGAGGAACTGTAGAGAGAATTAATTCTGTATAAAATGTAACATGGCGGAGGCCCATTTCTGCCATCTTATCTGGGACTGCCCAATGGTTCAAAAATTCTGGGAGTGGAGTATGAAGCAATTTTATTATTAGGGCATGCAGCATGTGGTAATTATTTTTAAGGGCTACAGTTTTTAGTAATATTATTTTTAGGGGGTGCAGTGTATAGTAATATTATTTTTAGGGGGTGCAGTGTATAGTAATATTATTTTTAAGGGGGGCAGTGTGTAGTGATATAATTGTAAGGGTAAAGTTTGTAGTAATATTATTATTTTTAGCAGGTATAGTGCATAGTAATATTATTATTCTATGGGCAGTGTGTAGCAATCTTACTATTTTTACTGGGTGCAGTGTGTAGTAATATTATTTTAGGGGGTGCAGTGAATAGTAATATTTTTGAGGGGGGCAGTGTATAGTAATATTATTTTAGGTTGTAGAGTGTGCAGTAATATTATTTTTAGCAGGTACAGTGTGTAATAATACCATTTTAGGGAGTGTAGTGTGTAGCAATATTATTATTTTTAGGAGGTACTGTGTGTAGTAATATTATATTTAGGAGGTGCAGTGTGTAGTAATATTATATTTAGGAGGTGCGGTGTGTAGTAATATTATATTCCGGAGGTGCAGTGTGTAGTGTTATTATATTCAGGAGGTGCAGTGTGTAGTAATATTATATTTAGGAGGTGCAGTGTGTAGTAATATTATATTTAGGAGGTGCAGTGTGTAGTAATATTATATTCAGGAGGTGCAGTGTGTAGTATTATTATATTCAGGAGGTGCAGTGTGTAGTAATATTATATTCAGGAGGTGCAGTGTGTAGTATTATTATATTCAGGAGGTGCAGTGTGTAGTAATATTGTATTCAGGAGGTGCAGTGTGGGGTAATATTATATTCAGGAGGTGCAGTGTGTAGTATTATTATATTCAGGAGGTGCAGTGTGTAGTATTATTATTTTCAGGAGGTGCAGTGTGTAGTATTATTATATTCAGGAGGTGCAGTGTGTAGTAATATTATATTCAGGAGGTGCAGTGTGTAGTAATATTATATTCAGGAGGTGCAGTGTGTAGTATTATTATATTCAGGAGGTGCAGTGTGTAGTATTATTATATTCAGGAGGTGCAGTGTGGGGTAATATTATATTCAGGAGGTTCAGTGTGTAGTATTATTATATTCAGGAGGTGCAGTGTGTAGTAATATTATATTCAGGAGGTGCAGTGTGTAGTATTATTATATTCAGGAGGTACAGAGTGTAGTAATATTATATTCAGGAGGTGCAGTGTGTAGTATTATTATATTCAGGAGGTACAGAGTGTAGTAATATTATATTCAGGAGGTGCAGTGTGTAGTATTATTATATTCAGGAGGTGCAGTGTGGGGTAATATTATATTCAGGAGGTGCATTGTGTAGTATTATTATATTCAGGAGGTGCAGTGTGTAGTATTATTATATTCAGGAGGTGCAGTGTGTAGTATTATTATATTCAGGAGGTGCAGTGTGTAGTAATATTATATTCAGGAGGTGCAGTGTGTAGTATTATTATATTCAGAAGGTGCAGTGTGTAGTAATATTATATTCAGGAGGTGCATTGTGTAGTATTATTATATTCAGGAGGTGCAGTGTGTAGTAATATTATATTCAGGAGGTGCAGTGTGTAGTAATATTATATTCAGGAGGTGCAGTGCGTAGTAATATTATATTCAGGAGGTGCAGTGCGTAGTAATATTATATTCAGGAGGTGCAGTGCGTAGTAATATTATATTCAGGAGGTGCAGTGCGTAGTAATATTATATTCAGGAGGTGCAGTGTGTAGTAATATTATATTCAGGAGGTGCAGTGCGTAGTAATATTATATTCAGGAGGTGCAGTGTGTAGTAATATTATATTCAGGAGTAGCAGTGTGGGGTAATGTTATATTCAAGAGTTGCAGTGTGAAGCAATTATATATTTGGGGAGCAGTATGTAGTAATGTTTGTCATTGTTATTTTTAATGGTGGGTGTAGTTTTTAGCATTGTGTGGCACTCTACAGACGTTATTTTAGTTTCTAACTGGGATGGGGAAAAAAACAGCAAACGTAAGTGGCCAAAGACACAGGCGGCACAATCTGCAAAGACGAGTCGTGACTGGGAAAAAGTCATCATGGTAGTGAAAGGTGAATGGAGAAAAATAAAATAGGAAAATGACTCACCTGTGAGTCACTAAATGTCATTGTTTGTACTGTATTTACTTGTAAGGTCTGTAGCCAGATGAAGTATGGGACCAATCTAGCATACCCTTGCTGTTGTTCAGGTCATGCTGAAAGCTTTAGTTTCACATGGTGTAAACCTATATTGCAGAGCTTAACCGGACTTTGCAATTGATCTCTGTACTGACCTTGGTTCTAGTGTTGTATAAATATACTGGCTTTGGTTTTCATACAATGTAATGAGATTATCTGTGGTACAATATTTATGTAAAATTTTTTGTTTCAGGGGAAGTTTTAAGGTTTGAGCTTTATTCTGCCTCTGTAATTATGTTTGAGCTTTATTCTGAGGAAGTAATTATTTTATAAACATGGTCTGGTTGCTTTAATTATATTACAAGCTTTGTTGTGGTGCTGTATTTATGTTATGAGTTTGGTTCTGGTACCGTATTTATGTTATGAGTTTTGGTCTGGGGCTGTAATCATGAGCTTGGTTCTGGTGCCATATTTATGTTATAACTTTGATCTGGGCAACAATTATGAGCTTGGTCCTGATGCTGTAATTTTGTTTTGAGTTTGATTCTGGTACTGTATTTATGTTTTAGGATACTGCACTTATGTTATAAGCTTGATCCTGGGCTGTATTTATGTTATGAGTTTTTATCTGGGGCAGTAATTATGTTATGAACTCTTTTAGGATACTGTAATTATTTTTAAGTTTGGTTCTGGTGCTGTAGTTATTTTAGGAGCTTTCATCTGGAGCAGTAATTATATTATAGTTTGGTTATGTGCTTTATTTATGTGATACACTTTATTTTGGTACTGTATCTATGTTATGAGCTTGGTTGTAGTGTTGTTTTTAGGATATGAGCTTTGTTCCTGGGAAGTAATTAAGTTATGAATAGTGTTGCTCGCGAATATTCGCAAAGCGAATTTTATTTGCGAATTTCGCATATTCGTTTTTATTTTTTCACAGTACACATCACAGTGATCACCCCTCTCTGCTTCCAGCTTGTGTGGTGTAAAGAAGGCTCTAATACTACTGTGTGAGACCGCCGGGCGAATTTTCGCATATGCGAACATTTGCATATGCTAATTTTCGCATATGCGAATGTTCGCCTATGCAAATGTTTGTTTATGCAAATTTTCACATATGTAAATTTTCGCATACGCAAATTTTCGTATATGCGAAAATAAAGCGAGAATATTACGAATATGCGAATATTCGAGAATATATGACGAATATTCGTCCATATATTCGCGAATATTCGCGAATTCGAATATGGCCTATGCCGCTCAACACTAGTTATGAACTTCATGAGTTTGGTTCTGGTGCTATATTTGTGTATAAGCTTTGTTATGCTACTGTAATTATCTTATGTGATTGGTTCCAATGCTGTATTTATGTTATGAGGTTGGTTCTGGTGTGTATTTATGTTATGAGCTTGGTCTGGGGCTGTATTTATGTTATGAGTTTGGTTACATGTGCTATAGTTATGTTATATGCTTTGATCTGGAGCGGTAATTATAAGCATGTCTTTGGTGCTGAATTTATGATTTGGTTTTGGTGCCTTATTTATGTTATACATATTATTCTGGTGCTGTATTTATAATAGGAGCTTGGTGGGAGTATTGCATTTATGATATGAACTTTGTCCAGGGGAAGTAATTATGCTATCAACTTGGTCCTGGTGCTGTATCTATTTTATGAATTTTGCTCTGCTCTTATATGTATGTTATATGCTTTGTTCTGGTACTGTAGTTGTCTTAATAGCTTGGTCCCGGTGCTACATTTATGTTATGAGAAGATATGGGCAAATCAAAGCTGACAAAGTCAAATTCCTTCTGAATGAATCCGAATTTCCTTGCGCTTCGTGGTAATGAATCAATTTATTCACTACATTTTGTGTGGGCTGGGGGGCAAAAATGGCGTCTACACGTGTGAGGACATGGGGAAAGGAAGTCTGGGAAGGCGGGTAGGCGGGATCACCCTGAATCACATGGCGGCATGCAGCCTATCAGTAGACAGCTAGCCCTGTGATGTCACAGCCCTATATATTTGGCAGCCATTACCGAAGGAGGGCATTTCCGAGAGTAGAGACTGTGTGTGCGCACTAATCACCGTTACTGACAATACAGATCTTTACAGTGGCGAATCCATTCACCTCAAGCCGGCATTCGTTCTGGCTAGAGAGAGAGCAGACAATGTGTGGTCACTAATCAACCGACAATACAGATCAGCACAGTGGAAATCCATTGACCTAAAGCCCGCATCACTGCAGGCAGGCAGGCAGGGAGAGTTTAGAAGTCGTTTCATAGTCTGCCAATTGAGATCATCACAGGAAGCACTCCCCATTCAAAGGCTGTAAGCATAGTGCATCCAGATGCTCTGCGGCAGTAATTCTAATAGTGATGCCGGTAATCTGCATGTCATACTAAACAACAGTATTATTTCACTACCCCAGCACACTCCCTATGCGTGTTACAGAGAGGCAAAGTGTTCTACACCCCTATTGAGGCTCTCTGTAGCCCAGAAATAGCGATTCGCTAAATTCAGATCAAACCAATTTTTTTCAGAAAATTCAGCGAATCGGCCGAATTGAATTTTTGAAAAATTTGCCCATCTCTAGTTATGAGCTTAGTTGTTGTGTTGCCTTTAGGTAATACGCTTGGTTCTTGCACTGTATCTATGTATTAAGCTTGAATCTGATACTCTGATCTGTACATTAGGCAATAAACATTTGTATTTAGGGGGTATGAAAATTGTAGGTTTCCAGCATAACACAGGAAATGGTGTGTATGAAATATTATAATTGTTGTTTCAAGTAGCAACCTGTCCGCTAAGCAAGGATCCTTTTGAAGAACATTTGGATCCCACCCCTGTATTCAGTTTAAAAATAATTTATTATACATTTTTGATACTGTGTTATAACTGTTTTGCATTGTAAATTCAATTCTTTTTTTTCTCTCCATTTATAAAAATTGTGCCAGATCTTCAGGTTTACATCACTTTGCCTCTGTAATTGGAAGAGCTATGAAAACAATTTGTGAATGTGAAAACTGCATATTAAAATATAGGTTACTCCGGAAAAAGAAAAAAAAATCTAAATCTGTTTGGTACACATGAGATAACAGGGGTTGAGGACAATGAGCCTATTTTAAGCAAATGCCAAAAGAAAATCTCTGATATTTGGTCGTGGGCTTCTACTTGTTCACACAAGCATTTCCTAAATCCATGTTTGATGAGATTCCTGGGCTATAAATTCAGCAAATTCCCTCTAGTCTGGAGCGGCACAGAGTGTGCTTCATGAAAATGTCATCTGCCAGGACTGCAATTACTTCCACTCCACCAATCATGTGCACCAGGCCCGATTCAGGTGAGCATGAGAACCGGCAATCAGGACTCCGAGATTGAGAACAAAGCCATTTTCTTTCATTTGCCAACAACAAAACCATCATGGCCTTAATTATACGGCAAGTGTCAGGACCAGATGCTGTAAGTTGTATTATTATACAGCCGAGCCCTAAATCAGCCTCGTATTGATGAACTGCGGAATTAGGAAAACCAAGTTGGAAGCCGTAACAAAGACATAGAGAAAAGGAGACTAAATAGGTCAAGTTAGTAGGGATGTAGAAATCTGTTGTCTGGTCCTCTTAAAGTGGAAATTTTTTAAATCAACTGTTGCCAGAAAGTTAAACCGATTTGTAAATTACTTCTATTAAAAAATATGAATCCTTCCGGTACTTATTAGCGGCTGTATACTGCAGAAGAAATGCTTTTGTTTTTGGATTTCTCTTCTGTCACGACCACAGTGCTCTCTGTTTCACCTTTAGGAACTGTCCAGAGCAGGAGAAAATCCTCATAGCAAACATTAGTGTTGAGCGGCATAGGCCATATTCGAATTCGTGATATTTCGCAAATATATGGACGAATATTCGTCATATATTCGTAATATTCACGATTTATTTTCGCATACACGAAAATTCGTGTATGTGAAAATTTGCATATGCGAAAATTTGCATATAAAAATTAGCATATGCAAAAATTTGCATACACAAATTTTCGCATATGCGAAAATTTGCATATACAGATTTTCGCATATATGAAAATTTGCCCGGTGGTCTCACACAGTAGTATTAGAGCCTTCTTTACACCACACAAGCTGGAAGCAGAGAGGGGTGATCACTGTGATGTGTACTGTGAAAAAAAACTAATATTCGTAATTGCGAATATATAGTGCTATATTCGCGAACATTCGCAAATTCACGAATATGCGATATTCGCGAATAAACTTCGCATTGCAAATATTCGCGAGCAACACTAGCAAACATATGCTGCTCTGGACAGGTCCTAAAATGGACAGCAGAGGTCAGCAGAAAGCACCGTGGTCGTGACAGAAGAGAAATGCAAAAAGAAAAGCATTTCCTCTGTAGTATACAGCCCCTAAAAAGTACTGGAAGGATTAAGATTTTTTTTTTTTTTTATATATATATATATATAGAAGTCATTTACAAATCTGTTTAACTTTCTGGCAGCAGTTGATAGAAAAAAAGGTTTCCACCAGAGAACCCCTTTAATAAAGCTCAGTACAGTATAAAACCTTCAACATATCTGACTTGCTACACTCTATGACAGTGGTGTGAGTTGTAGTATTGCAACATCTGGAGGTCCACAGTTTGAAGACCGCAGGTCTACCAGTAGTGTTGAGCGGCATAGGCCACATTCGAATTTGCGATATTTCGCGAATATATGGATGAATATTCGTCATATATTCACTAAATTTGCATATTCGTAATATTTGCGTTTTAATTTCGCATATGGACAATGACCTGAGCCCCATGCACACAGCATGCTCACAATAATCTCCCATATCAGCCAAAAGGATTTGTATAGAAAAAAAATGACTCAGATATGAGTCACTATATGTAATTGTTAATTTTCCTGTGTCTTACCGGTAGTGTATTTATTTGCAAGATCTGCCACCAGATGACTTGTGGCACAAATAGGGTTGTATTTACTGATGCTGCCCTAGGCACCAAGAATAAATTTGCCCCCTGTAGAAGCTAAGCACATGGGAATTCCAATTGCAGCAGCCTTTTCATTGTTTCCAATAGAATTCTGCTGCACAGTTCAAAAGTTCTGCAGCTGAAATTCCAATGCAGATCCACAGACTTTGCCATCCCGTTGACTACAATGCAGTTCCGGAATCCCCCCTGAGCTGCATTGCAGTTAATGGGACAGTGCTTAACCCCTTAAGGGCTAAGCCATTTTTTACCTTAAAGGGGTATTCCAGGAAATTTTATATATATATATATATATATATATATATATATATATATATATATATCTCAACTGGCTCCAGAAAGTTAAACAGATTTGTAAATGACTTCTAATAAAAAATCTTAATCCTTCCAATAATTATCAGCTGCTGAAGTTGAGTTGTTCTTTTCTGTCTGGAAACAGTGCTCTCTGCTGACATCTCTGCTTGTCTCGGGAACTGCACAGAGTGGAATAGGTTTGCTATGGGGATTTGCTTCTACTTTGGACAGTTCCCGGGACACGTGTCATCAGAGAGCACTTAGACAGAAAAGAACAACTCAACTTCAGCAGCTAAAAAGTACTGAAAGGATTAAGATTTTTTAATAGAAGCAATTTACAAATCTGTTTAACTTTCTGGAGACAGTTGATATATATAAAAAAAAAAGTTTTTTCCTGGATAACCCCTTTAAGGACTGAGCCCTTTTTTGCCATTCGGACCACTGTCACTTTATGCATTAAAAACTCTGGGATGCTTTTACCGTTTAATCTGATTCAGAGAATGTTTTTTCATGACATATTCTAATTTAACATAGTGGTAAATTTTCATCATAACGTGCATCCTTTCTTGGTGAAAAATCCCAAAATGTCATGAAATTTGGAAAATTTAGCATTTTTCTAACTCTCTACTTCAAAGGAAAATGGATATTCCAAATACATTTTATATTTATTCACAAATACAATATGTCTACTTTGTGTTGACATTAGAGGGGTTCAAAGTATAGCAGCAATTTTGAAAATTTTCACAAAAATTTCTAAATCTGAATTTTTCAGGGACCAGTTAAGTTTGAAGTGGATTTGAGGGGCCTTTCTGTGATAAATACCCCATAAATGACCCCATTATAGAAACTACACCCCTCATAGTATTCAAAATGACATTCAGAAAGTTTGTTAACACTTTAGGTGTTTCACTAGAATAGCAGCAATGGGGAGGAGAAACATCTAAATCTGCAATATTTGACACTAACATGTTCTTGCAGCCCCATTTTTTTTCATTTTTAAAGGTTGTATAAGGAGAAAAAGCCCCCCAAAATTTGTAGCCCAATTTCTCTCGAGTATGGAAATACCTCATATGTTGACATAAAGTGCTCTGTGGGCTCACAACATGGCTCAAGAGGGAAAGAGCAACTGTGGGATTTTAAAATTTTTTTTTGCTGTCATGGTTTTTGGGGGCCACGTTGCATTTAGGAAGCCCCCATGGTGCCAGAACAGCAAAATAACCCCCACATGGCATACTATTTTGGAAACTACACCCCTCAAGGAACGTAACAATGGCTATAGTGAGCCTAAACACCCCACAGGTGCTTGATGACTTTGCGTTGAAGTTGGAAGTGAAAATGGAAAATTTTATTTTTCACACTAAAAGGATGGTGTTACCCCAATTTTTTCTTTTTTACAAGGGGTAATAGGAGAAAATAGACCCAAAAATTTGACGCCCAATTTCTCCCAATTAAGAAAATGTACCATATGTGGACGTTAAGTGCTCTGCTGGCACACTAAAATGCTCAGAAGAGAAGGAGCAAAATTTGGCTTTTTGAAAGAGAAATTTGCTGAAATGGTTTTTGGGGGGCATGTTGCATTTAGAAGGTCCCCAGGGTGCCAGAACAGCAAAAAAAATCCCGCATGGCATACTATTTTGGAAACTACACCCCTCAAGGAATGTAACAAGGGGTATAGTGAGCCTTAACACCTCACAGGTGTTTGACAACTTTGCGTTGAAGTTGGACGTGAAAATGGAAAATTAGATTTTTAACACTAAAATTATGGTGTAACCCCAAATTTTTCTTTTTCAAAAGGGGTAATAGGGAAAAAATGGACCCCAAAATTTGAAGCCCAATTTCTCCCGATTAAGAAAATGCTCTATATGTGGATGTTAAGTGCTCTGATGGCGCACTACAGGTCTCAGAACAGAAGGAGCGCCATTGGACTTTTGGAGAGAGAATTTTGCTGATATTGAAGTCGGGGGCCATGTGCATTTTCAAACCTCCCAACAGCAGAAACCACCCACATGTGACACAGTTTTGGAAACTAGACCCCTCCAGGAACATAACAAGAGTTACAGTGAGTACTAACACCTCACAGTTTTTTTTCGAACAGTGGGCCTTAAAAGTGAAAAATTTGATTTTTAACACTAAAATGATGGTTCTCATTTTCACATGGTGTAATAGGAGAAAATGGACCCCAAAATTTGAAGCCCAATTTCTCCCGATAAGGAAAATGCCCCATATGTGGATGTTAAGTGCTCTGCTGGCGCACTACAGGTCTCAGAACAGAAGGAGCGCCATTTTCACAAGGGGTAATTGGAGAAATTGGGTTACAAATTTTGGAGGGCTTTTTCTCCTGACTATGGATACACATCCACATATAGGGTAACCTGCTGATCGGGCACACAACAAGGCTCAGAAGTCATAGAGGTCTGTTTGCATTTGAGGCCTATGGCATATCAGTAGCTGACGGTTACATACATTCAAAGGAAAATACAAAAATGAAACACCCACATGTGACACCATTACAGAAAGTACCCCCCCTGAGGAATGGGTATAGGGCTAAAGAGGACATTTTGAACGCACGGGTGTTTCCTAAATTTATTTTCCAGGAATGGATGAAGGGTAGCTTTTGAAAGTTACAATTTTCAATCTATACTCTGCTTCATCTTTCTGGGAACAACTAACATGTGACTCCGAATTGTCGCCTGGAAATACGACAGAGCTCATGAGGGAGAACATTTGAGGCTGATGTTTCTTATGGACCTAACAGTTACATACATTCAGAGGAATATATAAGAAAGGAACACCCACATGTGAGCCTATTACAAACAGTACACCCCCTAGGGAAGAAGTATAGGGGTGAAGTGGAGATTTGGAACAGATGGGTGTTTGGGTGTTCCCTTAATTTATTTCAATTTTAATACTGATATGCCAATTCCCAGAATGATGCCGATAGTAAAAATGATGCCCGTCCCAAACCCTATGCTCTGAATCATCATCCTAGGAATGTGATGTGTGTGGCCATTCCTAGCCTGTTTCCTCAAATGCGCACCCTGCTCAGGTGGGGAGAGAGCGCTGCGCATTTGAGACAACTGCCCATGACCTATTTTATTTTATTTTTTTTTTTTTGGGGGGGGGGGGGAATATATTGGGAAAGAGGTTTGTTTTTTTATGGAGGGGGGGTTTGGTTTTAAAATTTGGAAGACAATGTACTCTGGACTGGTACATTGGAGTATAATTCTGGGGAATTAAAATTAGGGAAAAGGATTAAAAATGTAGTGCTCCATGGAAGTGTGATACTCCCTGAAACAGTTTTTAATGCAGAGGCCCGGTTGATCGGGGCAAGTGTCACACTGAGTGGTGGTGTCCTTCCAAATCCCCCTTCTGTGACACACTCTGCATTTTTTCTGGGATCGTCCCTTCACGATCTGGGGGCCCACAGTTCCAGAGGTGCTCTGACCCACTCCTTGGTGGCCACCAAAAATGAGGGCCTTTAGAACTTCCTCGTTGTACATGGCAACCTGTACCATGTAGACCGTAAATTTTTTGTACCATGTCCGTGTTTTGCACATGGCATCATATGGCTTGAGGACTTGATCAGAAAGATCAGCTCCCCCATATACCGCTTGTAGTCCAGAATACAATCAGGCTTGAGGACCGGTCCCACGGTACTTAGCACAAGGACAGGGGTGCTGCCGTTCCCATGAATTGTGGTGAGCATAAGGACATCCCTCTTGTCCTTATACCTGACCAGCAACAGGTTTTCATGGGAAAAGGCACAAGACTCACCTGGGGGATAGGAGCATGTAGGGGATGGGACAGAAGGCCTCTTTGATTCTTCCGGATTGTCCCACAAGCGACCGTGGATCTGGTGATGTGAAGAGAGGGATACTAGTATAAAAGTTATCCACGTAAAGGTGGTAACCTTTATCTAGCAATGGGTGCAAAAGGCCCCAAACGATTTTCCAGCTAACAATCAGAGTGGGGGGATATTCTGGGGGTTCAATACGGGAATCTCGTTCCTCATACACCATAATCTTGCAAGTGTACCCTGAGGTACTTTCGCAAAGTTTATACAGCTTCACGCCATACCGCGCTTGCTTGGTTCGGCTGTATTGCCGGAGCTGAGTCTCGCCTTAAAACTGACATAGGCCTCCCAAAATGTAGCCCCGAAGTGATTAATGACCGGCCTTATTTTATACAGGCAGTGATGCACGGGATTGCGTCGGGAAATGCAAACATTTCCAAATGGCCTCAAACCGGGGACGTGCCATGGCCATACTGTAGAGCGGGGTCTGGTAAAGGACGGCCCCACTCCAGTACTGCCTGACACTGGGTTTTTAATTAGACCCATATGCAGCACGAGGCTGCCTGATGAAGCCAAGCATGTGCGGTGAAATGCGTTGCATTTTAATAAACCTTTTGTACTCACCTGATGTGCCTGTTCCGAGTCAGCGCCGCAAAAGACCCACCGCACCTTTGAAGACCATTTGTCTCTATTTCAGTGAACCCGACAATGTCAATCTTGATTCCTGAGTCGCCAACAAACTCAGGAATTATAGGCTCGTGAGTTCACACAACCACCTGGGGTAAGAGGCTTCAAAAAGAATCTTTCTACCAATATCTACCCAGTTGGTTTTACGCTATGGAGCGCTCTCGTTTATATTTTTAGGGTTCACTGGACTATTTCAGTTTTGTTTTCAGTGATGACTTTGTCAATTTGATGGTACGGGGCAGCAGTAAACTTGGCTGGGGGCTTGACTAGTATGAGCACCAGGGGGACTCATTCTAGCAGGGGGAACAGGGTCAGGAGCAGAGGAGGTGTTCGGCCTCGCATGGCTGTGTCTCCGCTGCCTTGGTGGCTCATCATCAGAACATGATGAGGAGGATAAGGAAATAAGGAAGGTTGGGTCTTCCTCATCCTCTGTGGCGTTTTCAGAGTTGGAGGCAAGTAAGGCATATGTCTCCTCCGTTGAACCCCCCCCCCTGCGGGCCATTTTCTTACTCTAATGGGGGGTGAAGTGTATATATATGGGGGGAAAACTTTATTGGTGTGTGTGCTGCGTGTGATGTGGTGCGAGACTTCCTACCCTAACCTGCCCTAACCCACCCTAACCTAACTAACTAACCCGCCCTAAGAACAAAAATATAAAATAAAACTAAACAAAAAAAAAGAAAAAGAAACTTAAAAAAAAAGACTTCTAACGTAAGAAACCCTGAGCCAAAAAGCATTTACCTAATCAGTGGTGTGTGCACTGATTAACACTTGGTGGCAGCAGGGGGTGCAGAAGTGGTGGGGTCTGGGCACTCTGCCCAGAACAGGGGGTAGTGGCACGTTCACAGACCCCCACACAAAAAACCTGAAAAATTAAATGAAAAAAATGATTAAAACCCCGAAAAAAAGCACCTGCCTGAACCCCAAAAAAACGCTGATCAATGATAAATCACTGACAGTGGTGGGGCAGGCTGCACACAGAGGTATGGTCCATCCAAACAGCACAGGCCTGCTACTGGTGGCACAGACCGACTATAGGTGCAAAAAATTTAACAAAAATGATGCTTTAATCCCCAAAAAAGCACCTTCACCACAAAAAAGCTGATCAGTACTATGGACTGATCAGCAGCGGGTGGGTCTTAGGTTACGGTGGCGGACCACTCTATAATAGCTAAGAGGGACGGCCACACGTTTAGCAAAAAAAAAGAGAAAAGGTCTATGCCCAACAAAAAAAAAGGTGGGGGCAGACCGCAGCGACCCTGTAGGGCCGGGGTCACGCAGCTAAAAGTACTATGGACACCCAATCACAGCTGTACTGGGGGCTAGCAACACTGCCACCTCCCAGTACTGTATGGATGATGATTGGTGGTGTATATCATCATCATCAGATCCCCCTCGGCCCCTTCCCGGGATGCCTGCTTAATGATTTCAGGAGACATCCTGCTCCGAACCCCACCCGGCGTGTGGCGGGAACCGGAATTGCCGAAAATCGCCGTTGATTTCTAGCGATCACCGACATGCGGGGGTCTAAGGACCCTCCTTGGCAATGTGCTGGGATGCCTGCTGAAGGATTTCAGCAGGCATCTCATAGACGGCAGTGCATTCCATGCAGAGTCCGCAGAAAGAATGAACAGGTTAATTCTTTCTACAGGCACGGAAAACAGAACACAGTACAGCGGAAAAGGGGTGTGTCTCCAAAAAACGGTTTCTGAACAAACTACAAATCTACTAACGTTCCCACATAAAATGTGGTGGATTTGAGCTCTGGAAAAACCCAACAGCTCAGAGCATGTTTGAAAAAGCAAAATGTAGGGAAAATTGCCACAATACAATAGTGAATACCATGGAAAAATGCCGGTCAGAAACAAAAACCCAGAGAGAAAACTACCCTCCACTCTTAGTAAATGAGGCCCATTGTGCTTGAGAGAAAGAACGGAAGATTTGTTTTACATTTTATCTGAAAATCTACAATAAATCTGCAACAAATCCATATAAATTGACACGGTGTGGATTTAAAATCTGCTCTGCAGGTCAATTTACACTCAGACTTTCTACACGTTGGTAGATGGAGCTTATACAAATCTACTTTATTGTTACTGTGATGCCCTTCAACATGTGAATGTGCGGAGGAAAATCCTCAGCACATCTGTCCCATGTTATGAAGCAGACTGTTGCTCAGCATTGCATCGTGAAAAATGCCTCTGAGAGATAGCTGACTACCCACAACCCCCCCCCCCCCCCATGTAGTACAGTCCTCAAAAAGACTAGAGACAGCATTTTTTACAAAAAAATTCCAGTCGGTACATTCTAGCATACCCTTATTGTTGTTCTGATCATGGTTTAGTTTCACAGGCTACTAGAGATTAGCTGGACTTTACAATAGATCTTTAATTCATGTGCTCTATAAATATACTGACTTGGTCTTGATACCCTGTATTGAGTTTAAAGGGGTACTCTGCCCCTAGACATCTTATCCCCTATCCAAAGGATGAGGGATAAGATGTCTGATCGCGGGGGGCGGGGGTCCAGCACCTTAATGTTCTAAACATTTATGTTAAGAATACCAGTTTCAGGTGGCTGTGGTCATGACGCCCCAGCCTCCTCCATTCATGTCTATGGGAGGGAGTATGACAGCTTCTGGTACAGTACTTAAATGGGCACTGTCAATAAAACACATTTATGCTATTGCACTCCTTATGGTAAATAAAAAAGTAGTTTTCTTTCTAATTAAGTTTTCTATGTTTTATTTGTATTCAAATAAGCTGCCACTAGGTGTCTTCCTACTTCCTGGAGCACATTTTCCCCTATCTCTTGCCCAGACTTTGAACCCAAAATCAGGAAATGTAGTCTGGAGTGCTGAGGGGGGGGGGGGGTGTGCAGCCTTAGCCAGTCATAGTTCATCTCACACTCAACTTCTCTTGGCTGTGTGTAGCAGAGTGAGGGAGGAAATTCTCCCCTGTATGGCTTCAGATGATGTCACGCCTGCTGGGGAACGCCCTTACCTGGTCTGTGAATCTGACTGAGACTGAACAAAAAATACAGAGCAATATCAAGATAGAAAACTAAAAAAAAAAAAGTAATAAAAATAAAGGCAGGGGGTGGTTTATTATGATGATGGGAGGATTATAAAATTTAACAAGATCATGACAGGTACTCTTTAAGTTACAAGCTTAGATCTGTTACTGTAGTTATGTTGAGAGCTTAGTTCTGGTACTGTACTCATTTTACGTGCTTTTTTCTGGTACTGCGCTTATGTTGTGTGCTTTGTTCTGTTACTGTAGTTATGTTATGAGCTTAGTTCTGGTACTGTACTTATGTTACGTGCTTTGTTCTGGTACTGTACTTATGTTATGAACTTTGTTCTGGTAATGTACTTATGTTGTGAGCTTTGTTCTGGTACTGTACTTATGTGGTGAGCTTTGCTCTGGGGCAGTATTTTCTTTTTTTTTTTTATCCAGGTGCATATACTCTAAAGTGAATCCTTTTCTCTATGTGTCACCCTACGGCAGCAGTCTCAGTTGCTAGGCAGCTGCTTAAACCTATTTTACTACTTCCTGGCAAGAACAGATACTTCTATCCTGATGCAAAAGGTGAAATGAGGTTCCTCACTTCTATAATTGGAGATGGAAAATGCTGGCATATAGTGAATATCTTCTAGAAGGTTGCCCCCCTGCAGTCAGGGAAAGGTGTTGCTTAAGGCAAATTTGTCAGCTCCCTTATGGATGGTGCACCCCTGCTGAGCAACACAGAGCAAGAAAAAACTCTGGAAAATGTAGGAGATAAGAAAACACATTTATTTCTCTCCAGAAACCAAGATATATTCTATTTAACCTGGAAAAACAAGAAATAATTTATTTGAAGAAAGCAAAAAAAATAAAAATAAATTATAAATAAATAATACTTGATGTTTGTTGCAAAGAACACAAGATGTAAAAGTGAGATGACTGTGTTACCCAAGGTGCACATAGGAAGTGTGAAAGGAGATGTCCAGGATTATTTAAGAAAAACAGCTACCCTTGCCCATCGGCTATGTCTGGTATTTCAATACTAAACATGGATAAGAGTTGTACTGTTTCTGTAATAATACATGCTATTGTGTTTTAATCCTAGATAAGCATGACACATTTAGCTACATGGAGAACGACAAGGTTCAGCTTCCTGTGTGATCTGCATGTAACAGTCACAGGGTCCAGCAAAGTGACTAGTAAAGCTATAGGGGTGCAGGAGCTCTAATATAAGAAGGCACATGGTAGGTGATCCTATTACAGATTTTGCCTTTTCACCACTTTCTATGCTACCTTTCTGCTTTCTCTCCCTCCTAAACCCATCATTCATGCTGCAAAAACTGCTTAAGTCTGTCTTTGATGGCTCAACTTACTGAGGGATCATGTTACAGTTGTCCGCAGTCCTAATAACACTATGACATTTCTGATCAGGGAAATTCTGGTGCAGCAGCCTCCCATTCTTTTCAATGGGATTCTGCTGCACCGCACACACTATAGGATTGCTTCTCTACTTTGTGTTTCATCTCACCAGTGCAGAATACAAAGATTTCACCAATCACTACTGCTCTATATTTTCCTCCATGCTGTTGCTGCATCTAAGGGTGTGCTATAGAGATATATCAGAGCAGTGTTGTGTGTGTGTGTGTGTGTGTGTGTGTGTGTGTGTGTGCAGTCTATGTGAAACATCATTGCAGCTAGTCTCCACCCACTAGCTGAGGAACAACTATAAATTATAGATGAAGCCTGAAGAGGAGTAGAATTGTGAAAAATGTTGAAGCACACAGGTTAGGAAACACTGGTCTAGTGGCAACACCACCAATACTATTTTTTAGAAAGTCTTTAGGCCCTCAGCCTGCAGCACACATGCAGTGGCAATAAAGTTGTTGTACATATTATACATGCATTTTCTGAATCTTGGTAAAACATGAGTCATTTAGCAATAACCTATTCTAATTGTGAGATTTTTTTTCCTTCATAGAATGAGAAATTCTTTGTGTGTAAAGGGTAATGGTAAAAACCAATAAATGTTCTGATGCGGTAGCTCTGGGCAATATTAATAAATCCTAGATAGAAAAAAATACTGTATAATCAGCGGCTCTCACTGCAAAAGCTAAAAGTGTAAAAACTGATAGAAGTGAATATTTCAGAGATAGCGGATTAAAATTGTGTAATTTTTCTAAAGTCACTTTCTTCAGTGTGACAACTGGGACTTATGGCAAGGGCTTTTAATGGGGTTTCTGTACATATTGTCCATTTTTAGGTAAGGGTAGTGGCATGGAGAACATATTTGTTCAGTAGAGATGAGTGAATCAATTCTAAGAAAATCAAATCTATAAAAATTCTGTGCTCGGAAAATATTTTTTAGGACTTGTTTCAGGTGAATCACAAAAGGTGAAGGAGCAGGGAGTAGTGATGTACAATGTATGCATAGCCACCTGGTGGTAATGGGGATACTGTATGCCATTACTGTACTTTTTGGGCCAATAGGGTAGGGTGCCATGGAATAACAGGAGTCTTTGCTCCCGTACATTAAGCAGCATACACTGTGTGTCTTCCCAATGGGCAACATTTGCCAAGTGCTCAGTGAATGTATGGGGACCCCAGGAGATAAGCAACGATGCTACCTTGCCCAACAAACTGGTAAAGCATAGAGATGCTACTTCGCCTGTATAGTGTACAGAAGCAAGGACTCCTGTCTATTGACAGGATTCCCTTCCCCTGTACAAATCCAAATCGGGTATTGAATCTGTAACATTAAAAACTAATTTTAGGAGATTATCTCTCATGCTCACCCTATATATATTGTTAAAAGCTAGACATATACTTTATGGAAAGGCTTGCAGAGGAACTTAGCTTTGCAGAAGGTAAACAATTCAATCCATACAGTCACAGAATTTTTTTAATTGTTATCAAACATTTTTGTGATTTCATCTATAATGATAATTCAGGTGTTTTCTAAAGATCTGAAGTTTCATAAGATACTTTATTACCCCATTTGCAGAAATGAGACTCCACCCCTTACTCTGAAAAACCAGTAGAAATGTAGGCAAACGGAAATCCTTTTAGTTTGAAAATGGGAATCAAGATATTTGAAAACTCATGCCTGCCACATCAACTAAAACCGATAATCATAAGGCATGAATAAGAACCACTACATTATTTTCTAACATTAGCCTATGCTGCACTATATAAGCAAAAATAAAAAAAATAAATACAATGCATTAGTTTATTTTAATTATACTGACATCCATAGAGCAACAAGGGAAAGGGGCATAGCCTTTACCCCAGAGCTTTTTTTCCTCAATAGCTGGAAACTTCTACAATAGCTAGCAAAGGTTCTGTGCTCACCCTACCTGTTAGGGTCACAAAGATTCAGGTGCAACCAGAGGGACTCTCAATGTCCCTAACTTCAGTCTTAGGAGATATGTCAGTGGTTAGGAGGAATCTGTAAGCTCTATATCATGTTCAGAGCTTAATTGTCAAAGAGGCAAAGCTGAGCTGCAGCATGCTTGCCTCCTTCCTCCCCCACCCCTCTTGACCTTAACTGATTGTCATAAAGAGCTCAGTGCTGGAAGCCAAGATCTATACGCAATGATTTCTTGATACTTGAGTTCTGAGCATGTTATACAGTTGGAGGGCCATTGTAGCAGTGTATAACTTGACGTGGCTTGCTTCTGATCAGACAACTTTAACTTGTTCATGTTTTTAATATACACAAATGAATAATAATAAAAAAAACTATAAAATATCAAAAACCCATGCCTTTATGGTGGTGCCAGAAAGTTTAACAGATTTGTAAATTACTTCTATTAAAAAATCTTAATCCTTGCAGTACTTATTATCTGCTGAATACTGCAGAGGAATTTTCTGAGTTTTCTTTTTGGAACACAGAGCTCTCTGCTGAAATCACAAGCACAGTGCTCTCTGCTGACATCTCTGTCCATTTTTAGGAATTGTCCAGGGTAGGAGAAAATCTCCATAGCAAAAATGATGCTGCTCTTACCAGTCCTCCCCATCACATCACCCAGTTTCATAGTCCTCTCTTTGCCTTGCACATGACTGGTCTGCAGACTAACAGTGGGGGAATGAAAGTAAGTAGTAAGTTAAAAAATTATAGATTCAGAATCGGCGTATTTTTAAGCTATTTACTGATCACTGTATTTTGGAGGGTTTTAGAGGGGACAGAGCGCTTTGAATATTAAGCAATTTTTTCTTCTTAACAGCTGCACACATGCCTGATGTTTTCAACACACAGAGAGGCACAATGAGCTCAGGGGTTGAAGGACCAACGTGAGAATCCAACAATATTATTACTATACTTATTAAAGATGAGCGAATTTTTGAAAAATTCGATTTGGACGATTCGCCAAATTTTCCGAAAAAAATTTGTTCAGTCCGAATTTATTTGCGGTGAATCTGTATTAAAAATGGCTATTTCTGGTCTAAAGAGAGCCTCAATAGGGGTTTAGAACACTTTGCCTTACTGTAACATGCATAGGGTGCTGGGTTAGTGAAATAATACTGTTATTCAGTATGACATGCAGTTTAGAGGCGTTGCTATTATAATCGCTGTCGTAGAGCGGCACAATGACAGAGCCCTGAGGTGAAATCAGTATGAGGAGACCATATAGTGGCTGAATGACACAGCATGGAGGTGGCGGCAGCATGAGGAGACCATATAGTGCCTGAATGACACAACGTGGAGGTGGCGGAAGCATGAGGAGACCATATAGTGGCTGAATGAGACAGTGTGGTGGTGGCAGCAGCATGAGGAGACTATATAGGGGCTAAATGACACAGCCTGGAGGTGGCAGAAGCATGAGGAGACCATATAGTGGCTGAATGATGCAACATGGAGGTGGCGGCACCATGAGGAAACCATATAGTGGCTGAATGACACACCCTGGAGGTGGCGGAAGCATGAGGAGACCAAACAGTTTCAGAATGAGACAGCCTGGAGATGGCATAAGCATGAGGAGAACACATGTGGCAGTATGAGGCAGCCTGGAGGTGGCATCAGTATGAGGAGAACATATGGTGGCAGTACGAGACAGCCTGGAGCTGGCAGCAGCATGAGGAGAACATATGGTGGCAGTATGAGACAGCCTAAAGCTGGCATCAGCATGACGAGAACATATGGTGGCAGAATGAGACAATCTGGAGGTGGTATCAGCAGCATCAGGAGTCCTGAAAGTGACACGTGACATAGTGGAGCGGTTGGTGGCAATACCAGTACCCGGTGACGAAGGTGGATGAAAAAATGAGAATTTAGCAATTAGCAATGAGGATATGCATTATGTAAAACTTAACTTTTTATAATATTCTTAGGATAAAATATATGTACATAATTTTTTTTTAAACCAAACAAAAGGAAAGGTGTGCAAAAAATACCATGTGCCACCTACACCACTAAGTATTGATGGAATGCAAAGACCTCTAAAAGGTAGAAGGGAACAACGTATGGTTCATTGTAACCGGTGGGGGTAAAAACTTCCCCTGTAAGGCCCTACTGTCGCATTATTAATTCCCTTCTTGGCAAGTGTTACTCACCCTAAAAAGGGCAGCCACACTGGAACCTCTCCCTATTTCCACCTGCAAACACTGCCATTTCCAAGGGTTTTTAGGTGGAAATAGGGAGAGTTTCCTGTGTGAGGCCGCCCTTTTTAAGACAAGTAACACTTTCATGTATTCAAGTGTCATATCTGTCTTGGTCTGTGTTCGCACACAGCTATTGGATTGCTTGTGTGTGAACAGTTTTATGTTCCCTGGCAAGGGAATAGTTAATATCTTTGGCTTGCTATCCAATTGCTCCAAGGGTGTGTCTAGATAAGGATCAACTCAGCCTAGCCTCATGGCTGATGATTGACTTCATTATATCCTAAATTGCTAGATGCTGGACATGCTGCTTTGGAGTTCTTGGTGAAACACTCTTTGTTTGAGGATTGTGATATTCCTGTTTAGCGATAGATCCCGTTTACCTGTCCATGGGGACTCAGAGGGTATGGTTATTCCTGTGCCTAGCGGAGGTTTTTCTAGAGGATTAAGCTTATTCCTGTTTTGTCCTGAGGTATGTTCAGACTTGTCCGCTTTCCTGTCTGGTGTTTTGAACTCTATTGGGGGATGTTTATCAATACCTGTGCAGAGGAAAAGTTGCCCAGTTGCCCATAGCAACCAATAAGATTGTGTCTTTCATTTTGCAGAGGACTTGTTAAAAATGAAAGAAAAAATCTGATTGGTTGCCATGGGCAACTGAGCAATTTTTCCTCTGCACAGGTTTTGATAAATCTCCACCTATATGTTTGTTAGTTCATTATTCAGATCTTTGGAGTTCTGTTCATGACTGCTTATCTATAGTGTCCTCTATTCATGACCACTGAATCCTCTGTTCATGTCCGGTGATATAGTGTCCTCTGTACTAACTCTCTGATCTGGGTCCTCTGAACTTTATACTATAGAGTTCTATGTTCCTGTTATGTTTCTGGTTTGTAACCGAATATTTATTAGTATGCGTTTTTATTAGGCCCCTGCATTTTAGTTCAAGGAGGGACTGATGCCCAGTTGTCGATCCACCGTTTAGGGTGGATGGGCAAGTAGGCAGGGAAAGCGGTTTTAGGGTCAGTTTAGGGCTCATTCTCCCTGTCCCCCCGGTTGGTCCCTGACAGTAAGGCCCTACTCTCGCCCTATTAATTCCCTTCTTGGAAAGTGTTACTCATTCTAAAACGGGCGGCCCCACACAGGAAACTCTCCCTATTTCCACCTAAAAACCCTGTGAAATGGCAGTGTTCGTAGGTGGAAATAGAGAAAGGTTCCTGTGTGGGGCTGCCCTTTTTAGGGTGAGTAACACTTGCCAAGAAGGGAATTAATAATGCGAGAGTAGGGCCTTACAGGGGAAGTTTTTAACCCCACCTTTTACAATGGACCATACGTTGTTCCCTTCCACCTTTTAGAGGTCTTTGCATCCCATCAATACTTGGTGGTGTAGGTGGCACATTTTTGCAAACCTTTCCTTTTGTTTGATAAAAAAAAAAATTGGGGAACATATATTTTATCCTAAGAAAAGTTAAGTTTTACCTAATGCATATCCTCAATACTTACTTGTTGTCTGATGCTGAGGAATGTCTGTAACTGGGGAGCAGCACCTTAAATATGTTTTGCACTATCCATATTTGTGAAGTGTATGTGTGGCACAATGGTCAATATACTCTGATGCATCAGGCATTGGTGGGGGGGAAATCCTGACTGATCCATGCCTGATTCATCTTCACAAAGGTCAGTCTCTCCACATTTTTCGTGGGCAGACGAGTTCTCCTTGGGGTTACTATGGCCCCCGCTGCACTAAAAATCTGCTCTGATGGTACACTACTGGCCGGGCAGGACAGTTTTTCCATGGAAAACTCTGCTAGTTGCGGCTACAAATCAATTTTGGCTGCTCAGAAGTCCAGCGGATCTTTAAAGTGTGTGGGCATGGTCATGTCGAGGTATGACACCACCTGCTGGTTCAGGTCCTGTTCCAGGTCTACCTGATGCTGATGAGTTGCTTCACGATGCGGGTGAAGAAAGCTACTCATCAGAGACTTTAGACTCAGGGTGATGCTAATGGAGTTAGTACTGCTCCTGCAACCCCACCACTCCCCAGCAGCCATGGCAGTGGAAGGTGAGTGCAGAGGGCCCCCCAAGTAAGACCCTGGAGAGAATGGACGATGGTGCAGATAGGCAGCGGCCAACTAACTACATCGGATGTCTCTGTAGTAGGTCAGTTTGTCCTCCATCTCAGTGGGTGTAAAAAGGCCCCCATTTTGTCTTGGAAGCAAGGGTCCAATAAGGTCGAGAGCCAGAAGTCATCCCGCTGCCGAATGGTGAAAATTTTCTGCCTCCATCTCCTCTGCATACTGCCACGGTGTGTCTGGGCCCTCTGTCTCGCCTTCCCCATAACCTTCTAGTTCCTCTGGCTGCTCCTGCTCCTTCTCTCCTGTCAGATGACTAGAAAAACCACCCATCTCGCAAAATCTAAACTGTACTCCACTGTGCCCCTCCCTCTCCTCCTCCTCCTTCAGTTAAGCCCCCACAGGGCTCATGTGGCCATGAGATGTAGGCGCCACGTCTTTAGTGCCCTGACCAGCCATTGTTTCCAACATGTGTTGTAGTAAATGAAGCAGTGGAATGAAGTTGTTCATCCTGTAATCCAGGTGACTGACTAACAAGATGGCTTCCTCAAAGGGCCTGAGCAAACAGCAGGTGTCACGTATGAGCTGCAACTGATTGACATTGAAGTTACACAGGGGAGTCCCCCTATCCTCTTGGATCATCAAGAAATCAGTGATGGCTTTTCTCTGTTCGTATAGTCGGTCCATCATACGGAGGGTGGAATTACAATGTTTGGAAACGTCGCAAATCAGACTATGTTGGGGGAAACCTTTCTGACGCTGCAGCTCAAGGAGGGTGTGCTTTACGGTGAACGAGTTGCTGAAGTGCATGCAAAGTTTCCTTCCCATTGTTAGGATGTCCTGCAGATGGGGGAACACTTCAGGAAACACTTGACAACCAGATTGAACACGTGTGCCATGCATCGTGCATGGCTCAGGCTTCCTTGTCGCAGCGCAGACAAGATGTTCTTTCCGTTGTCGGCCACCATGGTTCCCATTACCAGTTTTAGTGGAGTAAGCCATGATTCGATATCTTTATGAATGACATTTTAGCAGTTCTTCCCCTGTGTGACTCCGTTCGCCAAGGCAAACCATGTGAAGAACAGCGTGACATCTCCGTGCCCTGCAAACATTGTATGCTGGAGGGTCACTGAGACTTGTCCGTGCAGTGGAGGCTGAGGACACGGTGGAGGATGAGGAGGCGGAGTCACACACTGTCACAGGATCAACAGCCTGAGAGCGAGGAGGCGGAAGTGGCGTGACCTGTCCAAGTTGCTGTTGTGGCTGTGAAGGAATCACAAGCACCCAGTGGGCCATAAAGGACATGTATTGTTCCTGACTGTAGCTACAGCTCCACACATTGGTACACGCCGACAGGCTCAAGGGCTGGCCCACCTTCTGTTCCACAAAATTGTGCAGGGCTGGCACTGCCTTCTTCGCAAAGAAATGATGGCTTGGGACTCTCCAGCTCGACTCGGCACAAGCCATCAGTTCTCTGAAAGGTGAGCAGTCCACCACTTGAAAAGGGAGAGACTGCAGCACCAACAACTTGGACAGGTGCACATTCAGCTTCAGCGCCGTTGAATGAGTGGGCACATACTGTTGTCTCTTGGACATGGCTTTGTCGATGGATTGCTGGAGGAATGACTGACTCGAAGTAGGAGGAGCAGAAGCATCTGGAGCGACAGAAGGTGGGTATGATACACAGCTCCATTCGGCTCAGGTGGTGGAGCATTGGCTGGCTGAAACAGGGAGAGACAGGCTGGACAACCACATCAGAACGGTTCTCCCAGGCCACTTTATGGTGATGGTGCATATGTTGACGCAGGGCCGTGGTGCCAGCATTGGAACCCTGGCCACATTTCACCTTCTGCCAACACATCTTGCATGTGGCCAGGTTAACATCCTCTGGATGCTTGATGAAAAACTGCCACAGTGCCGAGTAGCTGATTTTTCCACCAACAGTCCGCACTGATTGACTGCTACTGCCACCGTCTCCAGGTACCGCTGTTCCACTACCTCCCGGGAAGGTAGGCTGCCGCAAAGCAGGTGGTCACCCCCAGGCACGTTTGGCTCCAGACTTTCCACTTCTGCCACCAAGCTGACTGCCAACCATGCTACAACCTTGCTGGCTCAGCTGCTGCCTCACGGGTATCATGCAACCCTAGTCTTCTGATGATGATGAAGCCCCTTCTTCACCCAGCTCCCAAGTGCGATCAGCTTCATCACAATCGAGTTGTGTCTGCACGTCACTGATGTCCTCCTAAGGTTCCTCAACAGTGTCTTCAGGTGCCTGAACGCTGGCAACATCACCTCCCACACCACTCTCCTCATCACTACTTGCCCGCCTAGCAGAGGAAGTGGAGGATGTCTCCTCCACTTCTTGGCTGGGCAGTAGCTGCTGACTGTCCTCTAGTAGATCGTCCTCACTAAATAGTGGAGCAGAACCCACAGCATACGATACTTCTGTGGGGGTGGGAACAGCATAAGACAGAATCAATGGGAGGACATGGACTGCTCCCGATGCCATGCTAACTGAGGTTTGTGTCTGAGGAACCCACCGACTGTCTAATGGGGGTGTCAGATGTCAGTTGTGATGAAGTGGATGACCGTGTTAACCAATCGATGACGGCCAATGGGTTGCTGGTCGAGACACGACCGCTAGCTGATACCAGGAGCTCAGGCCTCTTGCTGCGACCTCTGCCTGATGAAGTTAGGCCTCTGTTACTTCTCTGTGCACATCCTGGCACTTTTCCGCCTGACATACTTGCGTATATGAGGGGAGTACAATGCGCTCCACTATGCTTAAAACAGTATTAGTCTACAACACCAGCAGGTGTGTACTTTTGGCTGGCCTTTAACAGTATATAGGCCCTTAAGACTTTAACAGGAACAAAATGGTACACCAATTAGATATACATATGTGGTATGCACTTATGAGGGGAGGACAATGCACTCCAGTATGCTTAAAAACAGTATTTGTCTCCAACACCAGCAGGTGTGTACTTTTGCCTGGCCTTTCACAGTATCTAGGCCCTTAAGACTTTCACAGGAGCAAAATGTTACACCACTTAGATGTATGCACAGGTTACCCTTAAAAGAGGAGAATACGCTTTTAGTGCTCTGCTCACCCTCACTGGCTGGCTACTATTAGCTTTTCAGTTGTTGTACACACCAGTGCTGCAGCACACAGTCGCTGTGTACTACACCCAAAATTGCACTTTGCCTCTCAATCTCACTCCTTTCCCTATCAGTGCACCTAGGCTGGATTTGGGCTTGAGGTGAATCGCTGCTGTAATAAAGATTTTCTGTCCAACACACTGCTCTCTGTCCTTCTCTGCAACAGAACACGGATGTGACTGGGAGGTGAATCACTGCTGTAAAAATGCTTTTCTGTGCAACACACACTGCTGTCTGTCCCTCTCTCTGTAATAGAACACTGATGTGACCGGCCGCAAGATGGCTGCCGATTATATAGGGCTGTGACATCACAGGGGTGACTGGCTGCTAATAGGCTGCATGCTGCTTGTGATTCAGGGTCATCCCGCCGACCCTTGTTCCCGCCTTCTCAGGATTCCTTGCCCCATGTCCTCACATGTGGATCTGCCATTTTAGATGCACTGGAGCCTGGACCGCACTAAATGGAGTTTATGCGATATTTGCATTCGTTGCGAATAACATTTTTCATGAAATTCGTAACGAATTCGGATTTGTCAGATTTGATTAGCTCATCCCTAATACTTATACACACACACACACAGGTCTTTATATGTACAAGGTATAGTTTGTATGGAATGTGAATCATTATATTTTAGTTTTGTTATGTTTGCATATTAATTTATTTATTATCATTTCGTATTGGGAATTATTACTTTCTTATATGTCGTTCTTCTGTTCCTCCTGTCTGTTCCTTCTGTTTTTACCATCTTTGGGTATATATCTATTTAAGTATTATTTCAGGCTATACCTTGTCATTCATTAATACTCCTCCTTCCGACGTTCCCCTATTTCTCCAATATCGATGTCCTGGTCTTCCGGTGCCGGTCTTCTTCCTGCTTCATGGGGACGATGAGTCATACTCGTGTAACGAGCCCGGGCAGCAGGGAGAAGGTGGGACCATGGCTCGTTACATGACAGTGTTCTTAGCCTATCAATGGCTGAGGCGGGACATCGTTGTGGCCAGCAATACGCTGAGCACAGTGTGACTCATCATCAGTGGCGTTGCGACCCGGGTGCGGGGGGTGCGGCCCGCACCGGGTGACACCAATCTAATGGGGTGACACCAAGACGCTCCGCAGCACCCACACCCCCTCCCCAGCTACACTGACACCCCCCTATGTGCCCGACCGGCCTCCCATCCGTCAGCACACCCCCCCGTGCTGTGTGTGCGGTGCGCCCGTCCGTTAGCAACCTCCCCCCCCCCTTTCAGTGCGCCCGTCCATCATCACGCAAACCCCCTCACCTTCACCAGTACTGTGCCCGGCCTCCGCTCCCACGTCTGCGCCGGCCTGACGTCATACCGCATGGCCGCGCAGGGGGACGTCAGTTACGTCACTCGCATTGCGCCCGGTGAGAAGGATCGCTGCGCTGGATGGGTGAGTGTGTGTGTCTGTCTCTATCTATGTTTGTGTGTGTGACTCTGTGTGTGTGTGTGTGTGTGTGTGTGACTCTGTGTGTGTGTGTGTGTTTGTATGTATATGACTGTGTGTGACTCTGTGTGTGTGTGTATGTATGTGTCTGTGTGTGACTCTGTGTGTGTGTATGTATGTGACTGTGTGTGTGTGTGTATGTGACTGTGTGTGTGTATTGCAGGGGGACCCAGGAGCGCTACACCCCTGCCCACAATCATCTCTTGTATTGGAATTATGTAGGAGGCCTTCTGGTGTGCCAAGTATGCCTTATTTTCTGTGTGTGTGTATCTGTGTGTGTGTGTGTGTGTGTGTGTGACTCTGTGTGTGTGTGTGTGTGTGTGTGTGTGACTCTGTGTGTGTGTGTGTGTGACTCTGTGTGTGTCTCTTGTGTGTGACTCTGTGTGTGTGTGTGTGTGTGTGACTCTGTGTGTGTGACTCTGTGTGTGTGTGTGACTCTGTGTGTGTGTGTGACTCTGTGTGTGTGTGTGACTCTGTGTGTGTGTGTGACTCTGTGTGTGTGTGTGTGTGACTCTGTGTGTGTGTGTGTGTGTGACTCTGTGTGTGTGTGTGACTCTGTGTGTGTGTGTGACTCTGTGTGTGTGTGTGACTCTGTGTGTGTGTGTGACTCTGTGTGTGTGTGTGTGACTCTGTGTGTGTGTGTGTGACTCTGTGTGTGTGACTCTGTGTGTGTGACTCTGTGTGTGTGACTCTGTGTGTGTGACTCTGTGTGTGTGTGTGACTCTGTGTGTGTGTGTGACTCTGTGTGTGTGTGTGTGACTCTGTGTGTGTGTGTGTGACTCTGTGTGTGTGTGTGTGACTCTGTGTGTGTGTGTGACTCTGTGTGTGTGTATGTGACTCTCTGAGTGTGTGTGTGACTCTGTGTATTTGTGTGACTCTGTGTGTGACTGTGTGTTTGTGTGACTCTGTGTGTGACTGTGTGTTTGTGTGACTCTGTGTGTGTGTGACTCTTTGTATTTGTGTGACTCTGTGTATTTGTGTGACTGTGTATTTGTGTGACTCTGTGTGTGACTGTGTGTTTGTGTGACTCTGTGTGTCTGTCTGTGAGTGTGTGTCTCTCTGACTGTGTGTGTTTGTGTGTGTGTCTCTCTGTGTTGTATGTGTTTTTTTTTTTTTTTTTGTGTGTGTGCATGTGTGTGTGTGTGTGTGGGGAGACTTTGACGCATTGTGGGGAACCTGCAAGGGAACCTGCGGCCTAATGTGGGGAGTCTATGCTACCTTATGTGGGGAGTCTATGCTACCTAATGTGCGGAGTATCTGCTACCTAATGTGCGGAGTCTATGCTACCTAATGTGCGGAGTATATGCTACCTAATGTGCGGAGTCTATGCTACCTAATGTGCGGAGTATATGCTACCTAATGTGCGGAGTCTATGCTACCTAATGTGCGGAGTCTATGCTACCTAATGTGGGGAGTCTATGCTAGCTAATGTGGGGAATCTGTGCTACCGAATGTGGGGAAACTGCTACCTAATGTGGGGAATCTGTGCTACCTAATATGGGGAAATTGCTACCTAATGTGGGGTAACTGGTACCTACCTAATGTGGGGAAACTGGTACCAAATGTGGGGAATCTATGCTGCCTAATGTGGGGAAAAGATGCTACCTAATGTGGGGAAACTGCTACCTACCTAATGTGGGGGAACCGCTGCTTACCTAATGCTCCCCCCCTGGCAGTAGCACCCTCATCATCCGCCAGCAACTACCCCCCCCCCAGCAGCACCTCCATCAGCAGATCCTGATGGTGGATGAGGCGGTGCTCCTGCCAGGAGGATGATCCTGCCGATGGATGATGGGGGTGATACTGCCAGGGGGGATGGCCAGTAGCACCCTCATCATCCTTCAGCAACACCCCCCCCCCAGTGGTAGCACCCCGATCATCCACTAGCAACACCACCAATACCCCCCTCCCGTGGTAATAGCATCAGCTAACGGATGTTGAGGGGTGTTACTGCGGTTGTGGTATTATATTCAGAGGGTGCACTGTATGGCAACGTTATATTCAGAGGGTGCAGTTTGTGGTAGTGTTATATTCAGAGGGCACAGTGGGTGGTAGTATTATATTCAGAGGGCGCAGTTTGTGGTAGTATTATTAGAGATGAGCGAACTTACAGTAAATTCGATTTGTCACAAACTTGTCGGCTCAGCAGTTGATGACTTATCCTGCGTAAATTAGTTCAGCCTTCAGGTGCTCCGGTGGGCTGGAAAAGGTGGATACATTCATAGGAAAGATTCTCCTAGGACTGTATCCACCTTTTCCAGCCCACGGGAGCACCTGAAAGCTGAACTAATTTATGCAGGAAAAGCCATCAACTGCCGAGCCGAGAAGTTTGTGACGAGTTGAATTTACTGTAGTTTGCTCATCTCTAAGTATTATATTCAGAGGGCGCAGTGGGTGGTAGTAATATATTCAGAGTGTACAGTATGTGTTGGTATTATATTCAGAGGGTACAGTATGTGATAGTATTATATTCAGGGGTACAGTATGTGGCAGATTTATATTGAGTGTACAGTATGTGTTGGTATTATGTTCAGAATGTACAGTGTGTGGTAGCATTATATTCAGTGGGTATGGTGTATGGAAGGTTTATAATCAAAGAGTATAGTGTATAGTAGTATTATATTTAGAGGATACAGTGTCTGGCAGGTTTATAATAATAATTGTTTTCATATAGAGGATGAGAATGCGCTGACATAGTGAGGAGACGTCTGGGCGTCACATTCTACAGACAGAAGTTTTAGCTGGACCAGGCGGTATGTACTATCTGAATTAGATAAGGAAAGACTATAGAGAAGACGTCACCTGTAGTCACTGATATCATTGTGTATTCTCCTCACTATAGAGAAGACGTCACCTGTAGTCACTGATATCATTGTGTATTCTCCTCACTATAGAGAAGACGTCACCTGTAGTCACTGATATCATTGTGTATTCTCCTCACTATAGAGAAGACGTCACCTGTAGTCACTGATATCATTGTGTATTCTCCTCACTATAGAGAAGACGTCACCTGTAGTCACTGATATCATTGTGTATTCTCCTCACTATAGAGAAGACATCACCTGTAGTCACTGATATCATTGTGTATCCTCCTCACTATAGAGAAGACGTCACCTGTAGTCACTGATATCATTGTGTATTCTCCTCACTATAGAGAAGACATCACCTGTAGTCACTGATATCATTGTGTATCCTCCTCACTATAGAGAAGACGTCACCTGTAGTCACTGATATCATTGTGTATTCTCCTCACTATAGAGAAGATGTCACCTGTAGTCACTGATATCATTGTGTATTCTCCTCACTATAGAGAAGACGTCACCTGTAGTCACTGATATCATTGTGTATTCTCCTCACTATAGAGAAGACGTCACCTGTAGTCACTGATATCATTGTACATTCTCCTCTCTGTGTCCTGTCAGAGCTGTAGTCGCTTGTCAGTTCTACAGTTAGGTCAGTGAAACTACAAATCCCAGCATAACCTCACCACTGCATAAAGGGGTACTCTACTGGAAAATATTTAAAAATCTTAATCCTTCCAGTACTTATTAGCTGCTGTATAAGCGATTCACAGGAAGTTATTTTCTTTTTTAATTTCTTTTCTGTCTGACCACAGTGCTCTGTGCTGACACCTCTGTCCATGTCAAGAACTGTCCATAGTAGGAGCAAATCCCCATAGCAAACCTATCCTGCTCTGGACAGTTCCTGACCTGGACAGAGGTGTCAGCAAATAGCACTGTGGTCAGATTGGAAAGAACTACGCAACTTCCTGTGGAGCATACACCAGCTTATAAGTACTGTAAGTATTAAGATTTTAAATAGAAGTAATTTAAAAATCTGTTTAACTTTCTGGCACCAGTTGATATAAAAGTAAATGTTTTCCAGTGGAGTACCCCTTTAAGTAATTCTGGGAGCTGTATATTTAAATGGTGAAAACTTCTTTAACACTTTCCCATTCTGTGGCAACTGGTATATCTGATTATTATACTGGAATTTCTCACAATGCGCTACAACAGTGGTGTCTGTCACAACAGGCTAAAAACTTACTGGGGGGAGGTATGGGGGTGACACCATTTTCTACCGCACCGGGTGACACCAACCCTAGCAACGCCACTGCTCATCATCCCCAAGAAACAGGAAGACCAGCACCAGAGGTCCGGAACACCGATATCGGCGCAAAGGGGGAACGTTGGAAGGTGAGTTAAAGTTTGTTTTGTCACTTTTTGCAGCCTGAGCACAGGGGATTAGGGGATTCTGAAAAAATACTACTACAGATCTCCTTTAAGGAAGGAAGCAAAATAAAAAAAAAATGTACATTATAGGAAACATGTTAAATGATTCAAAGGTGGAAAGAGAAACCCACTGAGGCATAGGTGACCATCTTGGAATGGAGTTTATGTTTATAAGACATTGTTATTAAATTTACATTAGGTGAAGGCTCCATTAAAACATTATACAGTTCAATGTACAGCCTGGGATATGGAATCATTCTTAACCCTTTCTAAGTATTGAACTATCGAATAGTGTTGCTCGCGAATATTCGTAATTCGAATATTATTCGCGAATATCGCATGTTCGCGAATTCGCGAATTTCGCGAATATAGCGCTATATATTCGTAATTACGAATATTCGTTTTTTTTTTTCTTCACAGTACACATCACAGTGATCACCCCTCTCTGCTTCCAGCTTGTGTGGTGTAAAAAAGGCTGTAATACTACTGTGTGAGACTGGCGTGCGAAAATTCGCATGTGCGAAAATTCGCATATGCTAATTTTCGCATATGCGAATTTTCGCATATGTTAATTTTCGCATACGCGTATTTTCATATACGTGAAAATAAAACGAGAATATAACGAATATGCGAATATTCGCGAATATATCACGAATATTCGTCCATATATTAGCGAATATTCGCGAATTCGAATATGGCCTATGCCGCTCAACACTACTATCGAAATGGCTTAGAGCATCCTGTTTATCCATTATTTATTACCTTACAGTATCGGTTGGAGTCAATGATTGTATTTGATCTATGATATCTTAATAGTGGTTAGACATTTTATGACATTCTGCCAGGCACATCGCCGATGTGGTCCATAGGGTGCATCTGGTATTACAACTCATTCAAGTCAATAAGTCTGAGCTGAAAAATGTAATGCAGACCTATTGGTGCAAAGTCACTATACACCAATGGCACAAAGTAAAATCTGTGGTTTTAGTTATGGAGTTATAGGCCATCTATGCTAATATTGAACAAGCTATGAAAAAAACATAGAAAAACATTGCAAACAAGAGGTATAATTGACACCCTTGGGTTGTCCTCCTTCCTGATGAACAGCAGCCTGTCGTTTTAATAGCCCTTCTTTTATTTTGTTCCCGTGGGCAGCATTTATTTATTTTATCCTCTATATACATGTTCCTCTATTTATAGCTCACATTATAAACGCTATATTTTTGTATTCTTTTTAACATTTAGCGTTTTATGTTGTACATTCAGCTTATGCATTTGCTATATTGCACACATTGCTTATTTCATATTCAATAATGATGTATTACTCATTATACCGCATATACTGTTGTAGGTGTATACCTCTTACTGACAGACTTCTCAAGGGTGCATAACAATAGTTTTGTTTTACATATAATTGTTATAGTATAGAATCTATAGGATGGTGCAGGTCATTTTCTACTGTCGTATCCATTAAAGGGGTTATCCAGGAAAAAAACTTTTTTATATATATCAACTGGCTCCAGAAAGTTAAACAGATTTGTAAATTACTTCTATTAAAAAATCTTAATCCTTTCAGTACTTTTAAGCTTCTGAAGTTAAGGTTGTTCTTTTCTCTCTAAGTGTTTTCTGATGACACGTGTCTCGGGAAACGCCCAGTTTAGAAGCAAATCCCCATAGCAAACCTCTTTTAAACTGGGCGTTTCCCGAGACGCGTGTCATCAGAGAGCACTTAGACAGAAAAGAACAACCTTAACTTCAGAAGCTCATAAGTACTGAAAGTAATTTACAAATCTGTTTAACTTTCTGGAGCCAGTTGATATATAAAAAAAAGTTTTTTCCTTGAATACCCCTTTAAGCACTATGGTTCCATCATTCTTGGAGCTAGTTTTTAGACCCAGTGATCAGACCGCATCAATCACACATTGACAGCATGTCATAGGGAATGTTGATTTGAATGCTGGATTGCTAAAATATCCCTCTGTTCTGCTGCTTGCTTATTCTGACATCCACTGTTCAGTAGGGGGGGGGGGGGGTCTGAGTCAAGCACTGAGCCCGCCATCACTCACCATGCATTCCCTTCCTCCCTGAGTCTGCTGTGCTAGGTTGCTTCATCCAATCACTGCAGGCTGCTTTGTAATCCCCTCTTCTCTGTTTTCAGACAGGAGTTTTATAGGACAGGAGTGAGCACAGAGGAGTGCTAGTCCGCCCTCACTTCTTGGACTTTTTCCCAGCTGAAGCACAGACAGGATTATGTTCTGGATGGTATCGGGACCCCTACTGGTCTTCTTTATACAGCATGTTATTGCTATTGTACAGTAAATGTCATGACTCACTTTGAGACATATAAGAAAATACCATTTGGATCTTTCTAAATTAACACGTATAATGATGAACTGAATATTTTATTAATATATGTGCAATAAAGACTGATGTGTGTGACGCTCCTATACTGGATTTAGATTGTGGAAAGTACATCTGATATGATCATTGGGGGAGATTTATCAAAACCTGTGCAGAGGAAAAGTTGCCCAGTTGCCCATAGCAGCCAATCAGATCCCTTCTTATATTTTTGACAAGGTCTCTGCAAAATGAAAGAAGTGATCTGATTGGTTGCTATGGGCAACTGGGCAACTTTTCCTCTGCACACGTTTTGATAAATCTCCCCCATTGTTCAGATGGTGCCTAACTAGTAACTTGAATGTCAATTTCTCCCAAGAACCTTGCATATAGAGTGTATTTGAAAATGTTCTGAAATACTCACAGTTAAATATTTTTTAAGATAAATGGTATAGTATTTTGTGTTACTTTTGGTGTATCTGGTGTATTGGAGTTTTTCCACATATAACCCCTTCCCTCTTTGGCGATTTTTCATTTTTGCACATTTGTTTTTTCCTCCTCACCTTCTAAAAATCATAACACTTTAAATTTTCCACTTAAAAATCCATATGAGGGCTTGTTATTTGTGCCAACAATTTTACTTTGTAATACCATTAATAATTTCCCCACAAAATCTATGGTGAAACCAGAAAAAAAGAATTTTGTAAGGGAAAGTTGAAAAAAAAAAAAAAAAAAGGCTTCCGTTTCTACGCAGTGCAGTTTTCAGTAAAAATTGCACCTTATATTTATTCTGTAATTCCATATGGTTGCAAGGATACCTAATTTATATAGGTTTGATTTTGAGTTTTTATCGGTACCATTTTTGTTTTGATCTGACTTTTTGATCACTTTTTTTTTTTAATGGTATAAAAAAGTGAAAAAAATACGCTATTTTGGACTTGGAATTTTTTTTACGTTTACTCCATTCACTGTGTGGTTAAATTAACAATATATTTTTATAGATCGGACATTTACACACGCAGCAATACCACATATATTTATTTTTATTTACAAAGTTTTTTATATGGGAAAAGGGGGGTGATTCAAACTTTTATTAGGGAAGGGGTTCAATTACATTTATTAACACTTTGTTTTCACTTTTTTTTTTGCAATGTTATAGCCCCCATAGAGGACTATAGCATTGCACACACTAATTTCCTACACTGATCACTGCCATGAAATAGCATGACATTGATCAGTGTTATCACCGCTCAACTTCTCCTGCCTTGATCTCAGGCACGGTGTAATCATTCGGCGATCGGACAGCGAGGAGGCAGGTAGGGATCCTCCTCGTGTCCTGGAAGCTGTTTGGGATGCCACAATTTCACCGCAGCAGTCCTGAACAGCACCACTGAGCTAACCGGAAATTTAGTTTTGTTTTAGATCGCCGTGTCTAAAGGGTTAATGTCGGACATCAGCCCAATCGGTAATGTCCGGCATTAGTCGTGGGTCCTGGTTGCCTATAGTAACCGGGACCCACCGGGTATGATGCGCGCTCACCTGCTGAGTGCGCGTCATACCTCGGGAGCTGCAAATGGACGTTAATGAGCGTCCTTTTGCGGCAAGGGGTTAAAGCAATAAATTTGTGACTATGGACTAGGGATCGACCGATTATCGGTATGGCCGATAATATTGGCCGATAATCACGATTTTGGGCATTATCGGTATCGGCAATTACCTTGCCGATAAGCCGATAATGCCCCGCCCCCCGCACCGCCCCCACCGCACCGCGACCGCCACCCCCCCGACCCACGTCGCACCCCCCACCGTGATGCTGGGTGGCATACCAGTATGGATTTTTGCCCATACCGCTATACCGGTTGGGCCCCTCCCCCACCCTCCGAGTCAATAAAAAAATTAAACTTACCCGTAATGGGGGTGGTCCGGGCCATCCATCCTTCCTGTAGTGTCCGGGGGCATTCCGGGTGAAGAGTGAACCGGTCCGAGCTGTCCTTCTTCTCCGGCGGTCATCTTCTCCACTCCGGGCAGGCTCCGGCCTAGTACGCTGCATAGACGCCGCTACGCCGTGACGTCAGGTGCGTCGCTGCGCACGGGCGTCACTGCGCACGGGCGTCACTGCGCAGCGGCGTCTATGCAGCGTACTAGGCCGGAGCCTGCCCGGAGTGGAGAAGAAGGACAGCCCGGAACGGTTCACTCTTCATCCGGAACGCCTCCGGACACTACAGGAATGAAGGATGGATAGCCCGGACCACCCTGACAGGTAGGGGAGAGAAGCGGGTGGTGGCGGCGGCGGCCTATGGCCCCGCAAAAGCCACTGCAGATCATTGATTTAAAGCGCCCGCTTTAAATCAATGATCTGCAGCGGTGTCGCAGGGGGTTAAATAGCCGATAACTTATACCGGAATATCGGTATAAGTTATCAGCTATCGGCCCTAACCTGCACCGATTATCGGTATCGGCCCTAAAAAAACGATATCGGTCGATCCCTACTATGGACATTGTATGACATAATGATGTGGTTACTTTACAAAGCGAGTCTACATCCAGTGGATCTGTTTGTGATACTGAATTCATGGTACCAGAATTTTGGGGTTTCTTTATTTTAAAATGGTTGAATCTGTTTATAGTAATTGCATATAATCCCTATGTTATATATGTAAGAGTGTTATATCTTTAAGACTATTTACCATGTGATTTGTCATGTGATTGTTACCCAGGAGGTATCAGTGACCAGGTGACTTAAGGCCTCAAGTCCAGTCTGCAGCCACAAGCTACAAACCTGCAAGTAACCACAGTCAGAGTCTTGTCAGTCACAAGTCAGTCAAGTCAAAGTCATCTGTCTAGTCATCATGGCCTGCACTAAATTGTCCACCTCTACTACAAGTCCCTGAAGTCACGGGTCACCTCCGTGGGCCTGGCTGAACTGTATAGACTTTTCCACCTATCTAATCTCAGTAAAGCCACCGCTTTCCGTAACTTGGCGTCAGAGTCATTATTGCCCCCGTGCCTAGCCCAGGATCCAGCGGTATACCTTCGGGTGGCATTGAGGATAAACCACGCCCTGGCGTCACGAATACAAGGGGTTAATGTCATCTGCCTTTAGGGTAATTCCATCGGCCCATTGCATCACACCCCATACCACAATGACAAGTGGGAAGCCTATCAGGCTGAATTTGTGTGAGGGGGCGGGAATTCCCACACCCCTCGCACCTCTAGGCGGAGCCATGTTAGGGGAAGGAGTATAAAATGTCCCTCCCATCATTCGCTGCAGGTCGTCACTCCTCAGGTCTTATTTATGACGAAATGTTAGGCAGGTGAGGGTATGGCTCACTGTTCAGTCGAGTCAACTCTTCAGGTAGGTTGCTTATCGAGGCTTAATTGGTATAGGCGTCATGCCAATGTAAGGTCATTGTCACCAAAGGTCGGTTATTGTGTCAGGTTGCGTATCACTTGACTAACAGTGGAAACTTTGCCACTTATTAGCAGGGACTGGAGTATGTTATGCCTGGTAAGTTTATCGGTTCCATCTTGCTGCATTTGTCACAGTAAGTACGTCAATAGGTTTGAATCAGCCGGTATATAGTCAGGTCCTGTTCCAGCGTCAGGCCGTCCGTAGTAGGCGGCTCTACCGTTACTTCTCAGGGTCAGGTACTGCCAATGCGAACTGCGAACCGGCAGGCTCAACTCTCTCTTGGTTGCTCGAGGTTAGTTAGTTCAGTTAGGGGTAGATAGATATGACTAGTGGTGGTGTGGGTTATCTTGATCAGGAGCAATGTTATGAATCCTATGTCTGAGTTTTTGCCCTCTTCAGGCGTGCCCTCATACATGGTTATGGGCACAGTTCAACCGCTGAGTTAGTCATTCTCATTGGTATAGGTTTAGGTCTGTCTGTAAGGTGCAATCTCAGGTATGGAAGAACTTTAACCTCTTGGTAAGTCAATATGTGTTCATGTATAAATCGGTAGTCAACTCTTGCAACCACGTGCACAAATGAAAGCCTTGAGCACAAGTGGGAAGCCTATCAGGCTGAATTTGTGTGAGGGGGCGGGAATTCCCACACCCCTCGCACCTCTAGGCGGAGCCATGTTAGGGGAAGGAGTATAAAATGTCCATGCATCATGTAGGCGGGGCGTACGTGACATTTTGCGGAACCCTCCCAACCCTCCCTTATTCTTATCAACTCATCATAGGGCATGCCCTCTTCAGGCGTGCCCTCATACGCGGTTATGGGCACAGTTCTACCGCTGAGTTAGTCATTCTCATTGGTATAGCTTTAGGTCTGTGTGTAAGGTGCAATCTCAGGTATGGAAGAACTTTAACCTCTTGGTAAGTCAATATGTGTTCATGTATAAATCGGTAGTCAACTCTTGCAACCACATGCACGAATAAAAGCCCTGAGCACAACTACATAATCCAAAGTCTTCTTAGTGAGATATTGATCTATACCATGAAGTCTCTTAGGTGTTGACATACATAGTTGAACAACACGTATACCAGGAAGGTTTCACAACAATGATTTAATGCCCTTAGTTTTTATTGGTCATGGTCTGAGTGATCAGACCTCGACTGGTAATGAGAATAAACCAGGAGAGAAGCTACTGATCTTACATGTCTTGTATCATTACTTCATGATTTTAGTATTCATAATGCCTAAATTCTCAAGCAGGTTGTGTCACAAGTTTGGGATGTTCAAATAACAATTTTTAGTGATGTTCCGAAAACCTCATCTAAATTCTTCAGACACAACTGCAGTGGTCCCTCAAGTTCCAAAATGAATCAGTTCCAGGATGACCATTGTATGCCGACACCACTGTATCTCAAGACCATGGCTCAATTGATACCTCGTAATTGGTTCTGAAGTCCCCAAAATGTCATCCAAAAATAGGAAAAAGTGAGGATTAAAGAAAAATAAGGAGATAACTAATACAGATAAAGCAAATCCTTTCATATAAAAGTATATGCGGATTCTGATTCGTCAGATCTTCCAGCCATTGACATGTTTCACAGATCTAGACTGTCTGTAGCATTGTATGTTGTGTCCGGTTTCCAAAAAAGACCATTTTATGTTGAAAATATTGTAACCTAAGGCCATTGTAAGTTAGGGGGACCACTGCACCTGTATTCTGCAGATTTTTGTCAGCAATTTATAGGACATAAGTATTCGGGCTGTTGAAAAACTACAACTCCCAGCTTGTTGGTAGTTGTAATTTTGCAACAGCTGGAGATTCCCTGGTTTGGAAACTGTGGCCTATAGGCACAATGAGGGACATTTATCAATGTTTGCTTATGTATTCTTTTTTTTAGTAATTTTTTCCGTACTTTTTTTTTGCTTATGTGCGACGTATTTATCAACTGGTTTCAGCCTGTTGATAATTTTCTTTCACGTAAGCAATTTTTCCTTTTTTTTACTTTGGTAGTAGCTTTTTCTGCTCCATGTTTGAGCTGGAGTAAATTTAGTCAATTTTTAACGCTGTTGCGACTTTTTTTTGCGCAGTTGCGACTGTCGCAGTTAATAAATACCTGACTACCCGTAGTCCATTTTAAAATTATTACTACATAGTAAATTTTAGGAAAACTTGCTTTTCTCGCTTTGCAGTCAAAATGTCGCACGAAAAATCGTGTAGTCGCAGTTGCGACAATTTTGCGACAATTATAGTAAAGAAAACCTGACTAAACCCATTGATAAATGTCCATAAATAAGATCCAGTGCCATGTCAATAAGCCTCCTCTCACCTGCCAAGCTAGATCTCACTCTGTTCTGAACTGATGGAGGGCAAATTCCACAAAACAGGCTGTCCAGAGATTGGGTTAATTCTTTCCTTTTGGAGAGATGAGATGTCTACCTTGGCAACATTTCCCAGACAGTTAGCAAGACTCCTTAGTGGGTGATACACTGACACTCACGCAATGTCACCTGACCAGGTGTCATATTAATGAGCTGATTTACATATTCTTCTTCATAGTGTTAAACAAGATGTAGAAGAAAGCAGCAGTGTGCCGATATAAATAGCCTCACACGCTTTATTGCACCAACCACCAGAGAAGCAGCATGTCGACTCTAAGCGAGCGGTTTTGAATCCGGCTTAAAAAAAAGGGTCACATAGAGTCAAAACGTCACTTCTTTGGCAATCGTTGCCAAAAAAAAAAGCAAAAACATGTGAAGCTATTCATGTGCAGCTTTCTTCGTTTGCTTTCTTCGTTTGCTTTGCATGTGAGGGGTAAAGTTTGGTGCCTGATGCAGCGTGAACTGGATTGTTTTATAGGCTGGGCTTTGCAGTTCTGTCTACCTTCCTTGTTGGCATCCAGTGTATAATATTAGTATATATTATTATAAGTTTATAGTATATATTAGGATAATAAGCATACATGTTGTCTCTCTGCACCCGCCTATATCCAATAATGCACAATGGCTCTGCTTTATTAAGAACGGAGTGGATTTTTCGTTGTGGGTAGTTTTCCATGGTATTGTCAGGGACATGCCCCTTTTTCTGGGACATGCCCCTTATAGCTGGGGGACATGCCCCTTTTTTTGCTTTTCCGAATAAGGCAGGGAGTTGCTCAGGTTTTTTGGTCGCAAAATCTGGCACACAAAACATGCAACACAATTTGGGCGCAAAAACCCAAGAAAGAAGAGTTGGGATCACATTAGTAAATGGCTCCCAATGTCTCCTTTCACATACAGCAGAAATTTACTAAAGTTGTAGAAAGATTAGACATTTTTTGTCACGTATAGACAGGGATACAGTGCTTTCTAGCTCTACCTAGAACTTCTGTCCCTGCCAATTGCGTAGGCCCCCTAAACGGTGACTCCACAACTTGTAGACAAACCATTCTCTGAATAAGTGCAGGGTTGTCACAGGTCAAAGCAACAAACTACAGCAACACAGTTAGGTCAGGCAAAAACTGTCAGCATACAATATTAAAAAATGCAATAAATACAATACTAGCAGGGAGACAAACAAACAGAAAGGCAAATGTATAGAATCACGAATGAGAGGGTAAACTAAATGCAGAGCCAAAGCCATGAAACCAGGTAAACAGGATCAGATACAGGTTGTTGCTAGCTTCAGAGAGAACCTCTTTCATAGGCAAACTGTGAGAGATAACTGAGAGCTTGAATAGCCAAGCTGCATGGTGTGGACTGGAGAGGAGACAGTATAGGCCAGATGTTCCACAACTCTTGATTGGCTAGGGAGTCGTTAAAGCAACTACAAGCTTTGCCAGAGACTAAAAAGGTTTAACCCTTTGGGTAAAAGTATCTCCTTACAGTTTTCTTTTCTTTATCTACAATATTCACTGTCATTTATATTCTAGTTTTAGCTTCACTTGATCACACAGTATTGTTGTACCCTGCACAATAATCAATTCTTTATTGTGTCCATTGAAATGGCTGTCCATCGGCAAGAGCAAAAGAACGCATCAACCAAAGCTGAGCACAGGGCAGCCTGCCCTGCTCTCAGCTTTGGCTGATGCCTTCTTTTGCTCTTGCCGGCAGGCAGCTGTTTTATTGGACACAATAAAGAATTGATTTTAATAGACAAGTGCCAATGATCGTTTTTCTACATGCAACTGTTGTTTATTGGCTTCATTTTTTCTCTTCATTGTGCACCCTTATATATATCCAGATTGTTGCCTGCCGTTGGAGTTTACCAACGTTGGATTATTTTAAATGGTGTTTTAAATGGGTTAAATTTCCCAGTGGTGCCACCCCACTTTTTCTCTCTATGTACTATGGTTAAAGTCCCCGAATAAGTCAGCAGTTATTTTAATGCTGTGGTGGTGTTACCCATTTTAGAGTGGTCAGGAATGGAGTCAAGGGTCATCACAAAGAGAGCCATCAGGAATACGACAGACCAGAGGAGAAGACAGGAGCATAGACAGTATTGGAGCTAATAGTATGATTGCGAAGTAGAACAACAAGGACCAATCAGACAACCCAAAAGACAAGTCATAAATAAGGACAAAGTTACCGTATATACTCGAGTATAGGCCGAGTTTTTCAGCACGATTTTTCGTGCTGAAAACACCCCCCTCGGCTTATACTCGAGTGAACTCCCCCACCCGCAGTGGTCTTCAACCTGCGGACCTCCAGAGGTTTCAAAACTACAACTCCCAGCAAGCCCGGGCAGCCATCGGCTGTCCGGGCTTGCTGGGAGTTGTAGTTTTGAAACCTCCGGAGGTCCGCAGGTTGAAGACCACTGCGGCCTTCAACATCATCCAGCCCCCTCTCACCCCCTTTAGTTCTGAGTACTCACCTCCGCTCGGCGCTGGTCCGGTCCTGCAGGGCTGTCCGGTGAGGAGGTGGTCCGGTGAGGAGGTGGTCCGGGCTGCTATCTTCACCGGGGAGGCCTCTTCTAAGCGCTTCGGGCCCGGCCTCAGAATAGTCACGTTGCCTTGACAACGACGCAGATACGTCGCTGTCAAGGCAACGGCTCTATTCCGGGCCGGAAGCGCGGAGAAGAGGCGCCCCCGGTGAAGATAGCAGCCCGGACCACCTCCTCACCGGACCACCTCCTCACCGGACAGCCCTGCAGGACCGGACCAGCGCCGAGCGGAGGTGAGTACTCAGAACTAAAGGGGGTGAGAGGGGGCTGGATGATGTTGAAGGCCGCAGTGGTCTTCAACCTGCGGACCTCCGGAGGTTTCAAAACTACAACTCCCAGCAAGCCCGGACAGCCGATGGCTGCCCGGGCTTGCTGGGAGTTGTAGTTTTGAAACCTCTGGAGGTCCGCATGTTGAAGGCCGCAGTGGTCTTCAACCTGCGGACCTCCGGAGGTTTCAAAACTACAACTCCCAGCAAGCCCGGACAGCCGATGGCTGCCCGGGCTTGCTGGGAGTTGTAGTTTTGAAACCTCTGGAGGTCCGCAGGTTGAAGACCACTGAGGGCGAATGATGAGAAGAGGATGATGAAGGGGGGGGGTGTGGGGATGATGAAGGGGGGGGGGTGTGGGATGATTACAAGGGGATGATGAAGGGGGGATGTGTGGGATGATAAGGGGATGTGTGGGATGATGACAAGGGGATGATGAAGGGGGGATGTGTGGGATGATGACAAGGGGATGATGAAGGGGGGATGTGTGGGATGATAAGGGGATGTGTGGGATGATGACAAGGGGATGATGAAGGGGGGATGTGTGGGATGATGACAAGGGGATGATGAGGATGTTAATGACGGGTCTGGATGATGACAGGGGGGATGAGGTATTTCCCACCCTAGGCTTATACTCGAGTCAATAACTTTTCCTGGGATTTTGGGTTGAAATTAGGGGTCTCGGCTTATACTCGGGTCGGCTTATACTCGAGTATATACGGTAAGATAAGGGTCAATTTCTGGATTCAGATTTAGTAATCAAAGAAGAGCCAGATCAGGATAAACCTTATTCAATGGGTTAGGCATGGCAGGATGCTCAGCCTTTATCTTTTTTTATATTTAGGTACAGCCTGCCAACAGAAGTAAAATGCAAGAACTAGCTGTGGTTACTAATACCCATCTAAGAGCTCCCACAGAGGTAGGCAGAGGTTCCATATTCTCAGGGGTAAAACTGCCACCATAGTAGCCATAGTGGCTGGTACGTGACCAATGCAGGCAGCATTCCTCGTGCAGATGGCCTCCCTTAGCTTCCCTCCTGTTTCTTCTCTAAGCTTCTTCTGCTGCAACTCATGTTCAGTTTTTATACAGAACTCTAGGCCTGATGTCAATTTGCCCTAACATGTATGCATGGCTGTGCAATTGTAGCAGCAGAATCATTGGAAAAGAATAGGAGCTAAAACAGGAGAGGAGTAGTATTACAGGTATAGCCTGGTGGGTAATGATGAGGCCATTAGCAGGATCCAGAGCAAGGCACTGGACCTGGATAAGATGGGTAACACCACCACTGGCCACCAGGGATTAAATATATTCCTCCCATAAATCACCAAAGATTATACAGCACCCACTAAGCCTACAGTAAAGTGCCCTTAAATGTATCTCTGAAGACCAACTAGAGATCATTGTAACTGACAAAGCAGAAGCTCATTGTTCTATTGGTCTGTATGGTCTCTAAGGCTGACCACCAGCTATAACACACTGACTTACTAAGCATTTGGGCCCGCAGGTGCCAAATGTTGACTGTGCTACTGACAATCAGTTATGTGTCCTTCAATGTACTATTGGCCATTAGGTTTTGGATTGATTGTTCCATTGACCAAAGGGTATCTTTGAATTTGGCCTTTACCATCAGTACCCAAAACTACTGACAATTACCTACTGTTATAGTCATGTATGGACACATATCTAAAAAATCTTGTTTTAATGGTGAGAATTTTAACTTTGTTTCTATTACTCAAACAGTGATGATCTTCTGACGTAGAACAGATGGGATGTGATTATGTTTTTCTGAACACAATGTAACATTGACACCAAGATGAGGGCACACACAGTTAGTTCTTTCCCCAACCTGTCTGTATGGTTGGCCAATAATTAACCACAATCCAAGGATCTAGTTACAGAGGGTGCAGTGGTAGGAGCCACATCCAGAACCTAGGACCTGAAGGAACTTCAAATTTAAGATTAAAATAGACAATAATAATTTTTAAAGCCATTTAAAAAAGTTAAGAAAATTAAGAGTAGAGACTTTTCAATTGCTTGGTATGTATACTGTAAAGAATCCAAACATGGTGGTACAAGCAGAGGCCATAGATAAGTAACATAAAGGAACAGCATCAGCAACCAATGTTGTCTTACAATCATGATTTATTTACCCATGCATACACAAAGGAAACATGTTAGCCTTGTAGGATCTTCATCAATTATACATTACACAGGACCTACAAGACCAAAATGATGCCTTGCTGTAAATGTGGTAAATAAATCATGGGAAGTCTATGTTATTCCACCTCTTTTTTTTTCTTTAGGTTGCATGTGGTGGGTTGTGATGACATGTACATTCTTAAAGGCCCCAATGATATTATCATGGGAAGCTTCGGAATATCTTCTGTAATGGCCTTAGTTCCCTTTAAAGGCAGTAAGTAATAGTGTGGTGAGTTGTAGTGAGATCAGATAAAGCTTTTACTCTAGCAACATTATGTTATGATGTTTTGTATGGTCATTTTTATATAGTGTTTATCTTTATTTTTTCCGCAGAACAATGCTACAAACAGCAGAGAGAGGAGTTTCTAAGAGTGCCCTTAAAGGGGTACTCAGCCCCTAGACATCTTATCCCCTATCCAAAGTATAGGGGATAAGATGTCTGATCTGGGGGATCCAGACGCTGGGGACCCCCCAGCCAATCTCCCTGCTGCACCCGGCGTTTATTTAGAGCATTGGGTGCAGTGCCGGAGGCTTGTGACTTCACGGTCACTCCCGTTCGTGACATCATGGCTACGCCCCCTCGATGCAAGTCTATGGGAGGGGCGTGACGGCCGTCACCCCCCCCCCTCTCATAGACTTTCATTGAGGGGGCGTAGCCATGATGTCACGATCAGGCGTGACCCCGTCATCACAAGCCTCCGCCCCACATCGTAAGTCACCTGCCGCGGAGCGAAGTTCGCTCCGTGTACCGGATGTCTGGGGTGCCGCGATCAGACATCTTATCCCCTATTCTTTCTTTTTTCCACATCAAGCATAGAATTATAGGAACATCTTAACCCCTTGATCACTGATCTAAATTCAACTGGAATGCTTATAGTAATTATGATGATTTAATAGGACATTTTATTGTAGTATAGCATGGCCTTAAAGCTATCCCACAGATATACCTTACTAACTGGAATGTCGGGAATTTACCAACTTGCATTTTTCCCTCATTAAAATGCCAAGGTCTATTTCTGGATTGAGACAAAGTCCATTAACTGCCACAGGAAGATACATTCTACGCTATTTAGCAATGATGTGTTTGGAAAATACATAAAGCAATGTAAGGCTGGATATTTATCTATAAAAAAACACCTTATAAATAATTCAGAGAGTGGTGATGTAACTGTCAGACCAAGTAGGTATACGGGGACGCTCACCTCGGGATGGATAAGCGCTTCCTCACATGGACCTCACTAATGGCCATAGAAACTAAGGACGTCCAGCGAAGAATGACACGGTGCTTCAAAGATTTATTATCATCCATAAAACCAAATACAGCAGGAAAAACTCCACTGACAGGTGAATGCAATGCAATGTTTTAGGGAAGAATGTCCTTATTACTACCTGTTCTACTAACAACATTGCAATCACCAGATGATGGGTCTTTCATTATAGAAAATGATCTATATTTGATCCATCTTTTCAGCCTGTCTTAACACAAGAACTCCTACATATTATCAAGGATGGACGTTGTTCGCAACTAATGCCAACATCGCCGTGATTCTATCACCCGAATCGCTTCATTAAACTCCATTTACTGCGCTCCAGGCTACAGGGCATCTAAAATGGCAGATCCACATGTCAGTACATGGGGCAAAGAGCGCTGGGAAGGCGGGAAGTAGGCGGGATGACCCTGAATCACATGCAGGATACAGCCTATGAGCAGCCAGTCACCCCTGTGATGTCACAGCCCTATATATTCGGCAGCCATTTAGCGGCTCGTCATATCATTCATTACACTGCATAGAGATAGGACGGACATTGCTGTGTGTGTTACACAGAAAAGCTTGTTGCAGCAGCTTTTCACCTCTTAGTCACCTCAGGCTTCTGTAGAACACAGAGCACAGCGTATTTGCACAGAAATTAATTCTTACTGCAGCGATTAACCCCTCAGTCACTGTGCACAGCATTGTATTACAGAGAGGGGCAGAGAGCTGTGTGTTGCCTCAGCTGCAGAAACGTTTTCACAGGAGGGAGAAATTATTTTTTAGGGCAAATCTGTGTCTTTGTTCCACAACAACTGGTCTGCTGGTTATACTAGTCTGTAGACGGTATAATCCATACCCAGCAGTCCATTCCTAATAGTATTTTAGAGAGATTCTTTTTGCAATTTTGGGTTTAGTACACAGTGACTGTGTGTTCTAGCATTATTGTGTACTGCTGGTGCTGTGGGCATATTATTATTTTATTTTTAGCGTACTGTAGCGCATTTTTATGCCCTCATCAGTGCATACCACATACCTACATCTAAGTGGTGTACTATTTTGTACCTGTTAATCTGTCAAGGGCCTACATACTGTGAAAGGACAGCCAAAAGTAATTACCGGCTGGTGTTTTACTCCAATACGTTTTTTAAATGTACTGTAGCGCATTTTTCTGCCCTCATAAGTGCATAACTAATATGTACATCTAAGTAGTGTACTATTTAATTTAAATTTCTAAATTCATCTTTTAATCTTAGGGATTGTGTCATTCAGAAACTATATGGTCTCCTCATGCTGCCAACACCTCCACGCTGTGTCATTCAGCCACTTTATGATCTCCTCATGCTGCCAACACCTCCACGCTGTGTCAATCAGTCACTATATGGTCTCCTGACACTGATGCCACCACCAGGCTCTGTCATTGTGCCGCTCTGCAGCAGTGATTCTAAAAGTGATACTGGTAATCTGCCTGTTATTCAGAATAACAGTATTATTTCACTACCCCAGCACACTCCACATGCATGTTAGAGCACAGCAAAGTGTTCTATACCCCTATTGAGGCTCTCTGTAGTCCATAAATAGCCATTTTTAATATAGATTTGCCGCAAATAAAATCGAAGAAAATTTGTCAAATCGTCCGAATCGAATTTTTCAAAAGTTCGCTCATTGCTAGACGTTGTCATCATTTCCCCCCAAAACATAAGCTATAGTAGGTCTTCTATTTGAGATGTTTAATCTTAATAACTGTTGCCTAAATTAACATTTGGATCGCTCCCATGGAATTATTTAGTATATGTTGCATATAAAACACCAATATATTCTGCGTCTCTGCACTCAAATTGCCATTATTTACATCAGTCTGTGTCCCCTACATTAACTGTAACTAAACCAACCTAAAATTTTATAGGAGACCAATGAACCTTTCAGTATGTTTTCAGACAGGGGAACCTTAACCCCTTAAGGACGCAGGACGTAAATGTACGTCCTGGTGCGGTGGTACTTAACGCACCAGGACGTACATTTACGTCCTGTGCATAACCGCGGGCATCGGAGCGATGTCCGTGTCATGCGCGGCTGATCCCGGCTGCTGATCGCAGCCAGGGACCCACCGGCAATGGCCGACGCCCGCGATCTCGCGGGCGTCCGCCATTAACCCCTCAGGTGCCGGGATCAATACAGATCCCGGCATCTGCGGCAGTGCGCGATTTGAATAAATGATCGGATCGCCCGCAGCGCTGCTGCGGGGATCCGATCATTCATAACGCCGCACGGAGGTCCCCTCTCCTGCCTCCGTCCGGCTCCCGGCGTCTCCTGCTCTGGTCTGTGATCGAGCAGACCAGAGCAGAAGATAGCCGATAACACTGATCTGTTCTATGTCCTATACATAGAACAGATCAGTATTAGCAATCATGGTATTGCTATGAATAGTCCCCTATGGGAAGTAAAAGTAAAAGTAAAAAAAAAAAGTGAAAAATCCCCTCCCCCAATAAAAAAGTAAAACGTCCGTTTTTTCCTATTTTACCCCCAAAAAGCGTAAATTTTTTTTAAATAGACATATTTGGTATCGCCGCGTGCGTAAATGTCCGAACTATTAAAATAAAATGTTAATGATCACGTACGGTGAACGGTGTGAACGGAAAAAAAAAAGTCCAAAATTCCTACTTTTTTAATACATTTTATTTAAAAAAAAATTATAAAAAATGTATTAAAAGTTTTTTATATGCAAATGTGGTATCAAAAAAAAGTACAGATCATGGCTCAAAAAATGAGCCCCCATACCGCCGCTTATACGGAAAAATAAAAAAGTTATAGGTCATCAAAATAAAGGGATTATAAACGTACTAATTTGGTTAAAAAGTTTGTGATTTTTTTTAAGCGCAACAATAATAGAAAAGTATGTAATAATGGGTATCATTTTAATAGTATTGACCCTCAAAATAAAGAACACACGTAATTTTTACCATAAATTGTACAGCGTGAAAACGAAACCTTCCAAAATTAGCAAAATTGCGTTTTTCGTTTAAATTTCCCCACAAAAATAGTGTTTTTTGGTTGCGCCATACATTTTATGATATAATGAGTTATGTCATTACAAAGGAAAACTGGTCACGCAAAAAACAAGCCCTCATACTAGTCTGTGGATGAAAATATAAAAGAGTTATGATTTTTAGAAGGCGAGGAGGAAAAAATGAAAACGTAAAAATTAAATTGGCTGAGTCCTTAACCCCTTAAGGACCGGAGGTTTTTCCGTTTTTGCATTTTCGTTTTTTGCTCCTTGCCTTTAAAAAATCATAACTCTTTCAAATTTACACCTAAAAATCCATATGATGGCTTATTTTTTGCGCCACCAATTCTACTTTGTAATGACGTCAGTCATTTTGCCCAAAAATCTATGGTGAAGCGGGAAAAAAAATCATTGTGCGACAAAATTGAAAAAAAAAACGCTGTTTTGTAACTTTTGGGGGCTTCCGTTTCTACGTAGTACATTTTTCGGTAAAAATGACACCTGATATGTATTCTGTAGGTCCATACGATTAAAATGATACCCTACTTATATAGGTTTGATTTTGTCGGACTTCTGGAAAAAATCATAACTACATGCAGGAAAATTAATACGTTTAAAATTGTCATCTTCTGACCCCTATAACTTTTTTATTTTTCCGCGTATGGGGCGGTATGAGGGCTCATTTTTTGCGCCGTGATCTGAAGTTTTTAACGGTACCATTTTTGCATTGATAGGACTTATTGATCACTTTTTATTCATTTTTAAATGATATAAAAAGTGACCAAAAATGCACTATTTTGGACTTTGGAATTTTTTGGCGCGCACGCCATTGACCGAGCGGTTTAATTAATGATATATTTTTATAATTCGGACATTTCCGCACGCGGTGATACCACATATGTTTATTTTTATTTTTATTTACACTGTGTTTTTTTTTTTATTGGAAAAGGGGGGTGATTCAAACTTTTAATAGGGGAGGAGTTAAATGATCTTTATTCACTTTTTTTTTTCACTTTTTTTTTGCAGTGTTATAGGTCCCATAGGGACCTATAACACTGCACACACTGATCTTCTATGTTGATCACTGGTTTCTCATAAGAAACCAGTGATCAACGATTCTGCCGGATGACTGCTCATGCCTGGATCTCAGGCACTGAGCAGTCATTCGGCGATCGGACAGCGAGGAGGCAGGAAGGGGCCCTCCCGCTGTCCTGTCAGCTGTTCGGGATGCCGCGATTTCACCGCGGCTATCCCGAACAGCCCACTGAGCTAGCCGGGATGCTTTCGGTTTCACTTTAGACGCGGCGTTCAACTTTGAACGCCGCGTCTAAAGGGTTAATAGCGCGCGGCACAGCGATCAATGCCGCGCGCTATTAGCCACGGGTCCCGGCCGTTGTTAGAGGCCGGGCCCGACCCGCTATGACGCGGGGCCACGCCGTGGCCCCGCGTTATAGATCGGGAGTGGACACATGACGTTCCAGTACGTCATGTGTCCTTAAGGGGTTAAGGGGTTAAAGGGGTACTCCAGTGGAAAAAAAATTTTTTTTTTCTTTTTTAAATTAACTGGTACCAGAAAGTTAAACATATTTGTAAATTACTTCTATTAAAAAATCTTAATCCTTCCTGTATTTATTAGCTGCTGAATACTACAGAAGAAATTATTTTCTTTTTGACATCACAAACACACTGCTCTCTGCTGACGTTATTATAATAAGTCTTTATTTATTTATTGTTGTCCTTAGCGGGATTTGAACCCAAGGCCCCAGCACTGCAAGGCAGCAGTGCTAACCACTGAGCCACCATGCTGCCCTTAGCATACATCTGCTATGCATGGTTGCTAAAATGGACAGAGATGTCGGCAGAGAGCACTGTGGTCGTGATGTCATCATTGTTCCAAAAAGAAAGGAATTTCCTCTGTAGCATTCAGCAGCTAATACGTACTGGAAGGATTAAGATTTTTTAATAGAAGTAATTTACAAATATGTTTAACTTTCTGGCACCAGTTGATTTAAAAAAGAAAAAAAAATGTTTTTCCACTGGAGTACCACTTTAATGAAACCCGCCCAGCACAGGGAGAACATACAACCTGCCCCCATATATTACTTTTGGTCAGATTCCAATTTAATACCCCAGTGCTGCAGGACAACAACGCTAAGCACTGGTAAACCCGGTTTACTATAAAGGGGTACTCTGGTGGAAAACATGTTTTTTTAAATCAACTGGTGTGAGAAAGTTAAACAGATATGTAAATTACTTCTATTTAAAAATCTTAATCCTTCCAGTATTTATCAGCTGCTGTATACTACAGAGGAAGTTCTTGTCTTTTTGAAATTCCTTTCTGTCTTACCACAGTGCTCTCTGCTGACACCTCTGTCCATGTCAGGAACTATCCAGAGCAGGAGAGGTTTGCTATAGGGATTTGCTCCTACTCTCGACAGTTCCTGACATTGACAGAGGTGTCAGCAGAGAGCACTGTGGTCAGACAGAAAGGAAGTCCAAAAAGAAAGAACTTCCTCTGGAGCATACAGCAGCTGATAAGTACTGGAAGGATTAAGTTTTTTATATAGAAGTAATTTACAAATCTGTTTAACATTTTGGCACCAGTTAATTAAAAAAAATATATATATATCCACCGGAGTACCCCTTTAATCATAAGCAGGCATAAGCAAACAGGTCAGGCAAAGTTTTAGTGTAGGGTTTGAAGTCTTTTTCACACAAGCTGCTTTCCATTACAAGAAGATAAGTGCAGTGAAACATTCGGTCTGGTCGGCTCATTTTTGCCCCGTATGCGCTTTTTCCCCGCACCTTAAACCGTGGTCGACCACGGTTTTAGGTCCGGTTGTAAAAGCGGATACGGGGCAAAAATGAGCCGACCAGACCGAACGTTTCACTGCAGTCTGCTCATTGAAATGAATTACATACGGGAGCGCATAGAAAGGCATACGGGAGCGCAAGTTTTTAGCTCTCCCCTGCCGTATGCGCTCCTGTATGGGGGAAAACGTAATGGGAACCCAGCCTAACTAAAAATTCCCCCAGCATCTTTAGTCAATATAATTAGAATGAGACCCATATTTTCATAGCTTTTCTATTAGTTTACTACAATTAAAAAAGTATTTGTTTAAGACTTCTGCATACAGGGCTGTTGGGCTACTAATTTTTTTGTGCCTTGATCTCTAGTTTTTAGCAACACCCCTGCTGTTTTGATGGGACCTATAGATCACTTTTTAATGATTTTTTTGCAGGAGACCTCCACCCACCATCTTTAGTCATTGGACCCCCTGTGATTGCACTGCAAAGGGGTCTGATGAGTGCCCCAGAGCCACCAGAACCTGTCATTTTATCCTTAAGATGCTGTGATCTGCATTGATCATGGCATCTAAAGGGTTAATTGCAGATATCAGAGTGATTTATAAATAGAATGAACTGTATGTACACTTGTATCATGGGGCATTAAGGTCCAGCCAACTATGCTGTACATGTACATCAATTATCATCTTGGGGGTTAAAAGAATAGTCCACAATAAAAGCAATGTAGAAGCACTGACCCCATGCATAAAATCTTCAGGTTATTGCCCATTGCAGTACATACAAGCAGGCTCGGTATCCATGGCATAAAATCAGCCAATGGTTGTTTCGCATCACTCAGTCTCAAAACGGCTGATGGCTGTTTGTGTGCCATGAGTACTGAAACTGAAAATAAACTGAAGATTTTAAAGGGGTACTCCGGTGGAAAACAATTTATTTGAAATCAACTGGTGCCTGAAAGATATACAGATTTGTAAATGACTTCTATTAAAAAATCTTAATCCTTCCAGCACTTGTCAGCTGCTGTATACTACAGATTTCTTTTTTAACTTATTTTTCTGTCTGACCACAGTGCTCTCTGCTGACACTTCTGTCCATGTCAGGATCTGTCCAGAGCAGGAGAGGTTTGCTATGGGGATTTGCTCCTACTCTGGACATTTCCTGACATGAACAGAGGTGTCACCAGAGAGCACTGTGGAAAGACAGAAAATAAATTTGAAAATAACTTTCTCTGTGGTATACAGCAGCTGATAAGTACTGGAAGGATTAAGATTTTTTTTTTAAGATAAGTAAATTACAAATCTGTACAACTTTCTGGCACCAGTTGATTTAAAATAAATAGTTTTCCCACCAGAGTACCCCTTTAAGTATATGGAAGCCAGACCACATCTATGAGAAGATGTTGAAATTGTTTGCACAATGACTTGGTGAATGAGTCGCCCAGCGCCATAAGTGACTTTGCCATGACAAACCTCAGGTGTGGTTACCATCCAAAGAAAACGTTTTTAAACCGTAATGAATGAGTTAGATAAGTATGTTAAAATTCTATTTTGTTCTTTGCTGATCAGGGGGTTAACCATTCATTAAATACCAAGACTTAGATTGTACCGTATTTTTCGCCCTATAGGACGCACCGGCATATAAGACGCACCCAATTTTAAAGGTGCAAAATCTAGAAAAAAGGATTCTGCACCCAACAGTGATCTTCAACCTGCGGACCTCCAGATGTTGCAAAACTACAACTCCCAGCATGCCCGGACAGCCGTTGGCTGTCCGGGCATGCTGGGAGTTGTAGTTTTGCAACATCTGGAGGTCCGCAGGTTGAAGACCACTGGTATAGGAGGTAATACTCACGTGTCCCCGCCGCTCCGGACCCGTCACAGCTGCCCTTTATGTCGCCCTCCATCGCTGTCGCTGCGTCCCTGTGGTGTCCCCGATGCTCCGGACGTCTTCTTCCCCGGGATCCACGCTCTCCGTCTCCGTCATCACGTCGCCGTCATCACGTCGCTACGCACGCCGCTCCTATTGGATGACGGGACGGCGTGCGCGACGATGTGATGACGTCGAAGGAGAGCGCCGGCCATGCAGGGGATCCCGGCACGGAGCAGACACCGAGGAGGCAGGTAAGGTCCCTCCCGGTGTCCTGTAAGCTGTTCGGGACGTCGCGATTTCGCCACGGCGGTCCCGAATAGCCCAACTTTTGCTTTAGATGCGGTGGTCAGTTTTGATCGCCGCGTCTGAAGAGTTAATACAGGGCATCACCGCGATCGGTGATGTCCTGTATTAGCCGCGGGTCCCGGCCGTTGATGGCCGCAGGGACCGACCCGATAGGGGTGCATTCACCGTATAAGATGCACCAACTTTTCCCCCCCAGGTTTGGGGAAGAAAAAGTGCGTCTTATACGGCGAAAAATACGGTAGATGTCAACTACATTTCTGCATCTCATTGCTGTAAAAAGTTCTTGCTATGGCAGCTTAAATACACTGTGGAAAGTAGCATGTGTCAGGAAGCACTTAGAAATAAGTATGATGCATTATGTGGAAAATTCACGCCGAGTTGCGACTGTGTCACCTGAGGTACTGTGTTTTGTTTCCTCAAACCTCCATATGCAAATTAAATTGTATGGTTGGCATCAAAATGTTTCAGCCCCCATTGTAAATTCAATATGTAAATTTACATTTTCAGCTATTTGTAAAAAAAAAAAAATGAAAAAAGATGAAAATAAAAAAATAAAAGTAAACATTTTACATACATTTCTACGTGTATTCTAGCTGCATTAAAGGGGTACTCCGCTGCTACACATCTTATCCCCTACCCAAAGTGATCTCCCGCAGCACCCGGCGTTCCTGCGGCAGTGGTCGTGACATCAAGGCCACACCCCTCATGACATCACGCCCCGTCCCCTCCATTCATGTCTATGGGAGGTGGCATGCCAAAATGCCCCTTCCCATAGTCATGAATGGAGGGGGCATGGTGTGACGTCATGAGGGGGCGTATAGTTAGCACAGTTTTGTTGAATGACTGGTAGTAAGCCACCTGTATAGAGAGAGACGATTTTGTATAGTTAGCACAGCTGCTTTGATGTAAGTAATGTAGATGAGCAATTTGATTAGTAATTATAGAAAGAATTCTGGCAAATGATTTCTTCTTCCATTCTTTAGGAAATTTTACATGTCTGTTTATTGAAGGGGTACTCCGGCGCTAAGACATCTTATCCCCTATCCAAAGGATATGGGATAAGATTCCTGATCGTTGGGGTCCCGCCGCTGGGGACCCCCGTGATCTTGCACGCAGCACCCCGTTATAATCAGTCCCCGGAGCATGTTCGCTCCAGGTCTGATTATTGGTGATCACGAGGACCGGAGCATTGTGACGTCACGGCCCCGCCCCCAGTGTCACGCTCCGCCCCCTCAATGCAAGCCTATGGGAGGGGGTGTGACGTCACAATGCTCGGGCCCCCGTGATCGCCAGTAATCAGACCCGGAACGAACATGCTCCGGGGACTGATTATAACTGGGTGCTGCGTGCAAGACCACGGGGGTCCTTTGGATAGGGGATAAGATGTCTTAGCGCGGAGTACCCCTTTAAACAAGTGGTTTCTCTAAATTCACCACACAATGTCACTTGTACTGTCTACTGTAGACACAGAATTATTTAATTCCTTAAATGGACACTGACAGACTCAAAAACTTTTATATGTTGTACATTTTGGCAAAACATTAACCTTTCTACTATAAACATTCCTAAACATTTTTTATTTCCTTTTTACAAAAAATCTTGGTTTTAAAAAAAGACCACTGGGAGTCCCCATTCCATTCAGAGCATTACCCTATCCAGATACAGAATCATCTTTTTCCCAGCTGAAACACAAAGGCAAGGACAAAGTCTAGGAAGTGATGGCGGGACTAGCACTCCTTTGTGCTCACTCCTGTCCTATCAGACTGCAGCATGAAAATAGAGAGGAAGGGGTTACAGGGCAGCCTACAGTGATTGGAGGAAGAGACCCAGCATTAGAAAGGTTTTCGTTTAAAGTGATAGTGTCATTTATAAAACAAAAACTTTTGACATTTTAAACAGATATGTAAAAAGTTTTAATTGGTCGGGGCCTCAGTGCTGAAAAGCGTTTAATAGGAAGTGGGGGGGGGGGAGGGATAAATAAAATTGTGTGCACCAGAATTTTTGGGCAAAACCTGTTGTCCAACAGATTATTAAAACAAACTAAACATAAAGAATAGCATTATTGTGTATTTGTGCTAAATGTAAAACATATTATTGGCTATTATTAACAATCTTTCATTACACAAGATGTTAATATTAGTATTAGTTATATTAAAACTTTTCTTAAAACAGAAGCCATTTTGAAGTTTTTTTTTGCGCTACACCCTCCATCATGTTGCCCTTGCCCCTATCCATGTGAATCTTTACCTTAGGTTTTCCTGCAGATTTTCTTTCCTGGTGACATCTCAATTTTTCATGAAGACATTCCGCGCTGGGGATTTCACGCAGTGTAAATTACCGGACTATGTTTCAGGTTTTTCATTTGATCTCCCTGTGATCTATCTTTAATTTCTCTGAGTATCCACAGCGTGAGAGCACAACTAAAGAAAAGACAGAAAAGACAGTTAAGGCTGCGTTCTCAGTTGTGTAAAACATGTACATTAACCATACGATATGTACCGTATTTTTCGCCATTTAAGACGCACTTTTTCTTCGGGGGGGGGAGTTGGTGCGTCTTATACGGCAAATACACATTAAAACCCTGTCCTATTGCGGCGGTCCCTGCGGCCGTCAACGTCCGGAACCCGCGGCTGATACAGGACATCAACGATCACGGTGATGCCCTGTATTAACCCTTCAAAGCTGACCGTCTGAAGCGAAAGTGAAACTAACCCGGCGGCTCAGTCGGGCTGTTCGGGACCGTCGCGGTGAAATCGCGGCGTCCCGAACAGCTTACAGGACACCGGGAGGGACCTTACCTGCCTCCTCGGTGTCTGCTCCATGCCGGGATCCCCTGCATGGCCGGCGCTCTCCTTCGTCGACATCACGTCGTCGCACATGCTGTCCCTTCATCTAATAGGAGTGGAGTGCGTAATGACGTGATAGTGGCGACGGAGAGCGAGGATACCGGGCAGCAGAGACGTTCCGGAGCGACGGGGACACCCCGGGGACGCGGCAACAGCGATGGAGCGACATCCAGGGCAGCGGTGACGGGTCCGGAGCGGTGGGGACACGTGAATATTACCTCCTATACCAGTGGTCTTCAACCTGCAGACCTCCAGATGTTGCAAAACTACAACTCCCGGCATGCTCGGACAGCCAACGGCTGTCCGGGCATGCTGGGAGTTGTAGTTTTGCAACATCTGGAGGTCCGCAGGTTGAAGATCACTGTCCAATACTTTACATTGTATTTGGTTCAGAATCTTTTTTTTTTCTAGATTTTCCTCCTTTAAAATTGGGTGAGTCATATATGCCGGAGCATCTTATATGGTGAAAAATACGGTATATCCTAATTTCATTCTTAAATGCAGGGACTTACAATTTTATAACATTGCAAGGTGTCTAACAAAACCCCCAGATGACGATAGCCCAGAAACACGTGTCAGAGGGATATCCTCCTGTGTACATCATGTGATTTATGAGTATGTGTAGGATACAGGTTGGGAGACACTATATTTCCCCAAGGTAACTGTAATATGTAGCTATAAGGTTTCAGGAAGCACATATCTTACCCAGGAAAAGCTGGATGAGATATGAGGAATTCAGATATAGTTAAAGAGGCACGGTCATTGTTAAAAACTTTTCATATATTGCAGGACTCATTACAATATGAAATTTCACAATATATAACTGTTAAAAAAAATAGAAATTTTCACCTGAAATTCAAGCTCAAAATAGCCACCACTAGGGGTCGCCTGTCTTTTAGCCAGGCAGACTAGTATAGATTTTACAGCATACTGGATACCGGCCGTAAAGCATACTGGTATCCAGTATAGGAGATTTCTATTGTGTATGCAAAACTACAGATAAAGGATGTGTGGACATGCTGGGAGCTGTAGTTTTACAACAGCTGGAGGCAACACTGCTCTAACACAGTTATTTACAAACATTGCAGCTTCAGTTGTTTCTAAACTGCAACTCCCAGCATGCTGAAATAGTCAAAGCTTTCTCGGACTCCTGAATGACAAAGAAGTTGATCAGACATTCAGGAGTCTGTGAAAGATGAATGACACACATAGTGACAGCTATGCTGATTAGAATCCAGCTTTACTAGGAGAAGATAAAACAGATAGAACATGTAATCATAAAAATACTGTACTTTTATCTAAAAAATCCTTGCACTAGTTTTATAAAGATCTATTCTTATATTTATACATTTTATCCTGTTATGAATTCACCATAATGTCTTCTGATTACTGCAGACAAGCTCCAAGTATCTTCCTCTGACACATGACACAGCATAAAACCAGAGAGGAAAGGGTTACAGAGTAGAGAGTACTGATTGGCTGAATGCCCAGGCTTGCTCCTGTGAGGGAGACAGACTGACACGCCCCCTCCAGCCTGCACAATGAAAAAGTAACTCACCAGCAGATAAATGCTTATATCTCTGGATATACAGGTCCGAGACACATAAAAATTATTCGCACATGATCAGGATTGGGTCCTGAGTAACATATCACTTTTTTTCTTTTTTTTGCACTATGACAGGTACACTTTAAATCTCTAGCAAATCATTTTTGCTAGAGACTTTGGTAAAGTCTGTTCTGGAGCCTGGATTTTACATGGATTAAAGGCAGGTTGGTATTGGGGCCTTTCATCTGCCTCCTGAGTCAATCCAGGTTTTTAGTGTGGCCTAGATCAGCACAGGTTCTAAAGACAGCTTATTATTGGGCTTTAAAACTGGATTTAACTCAGTATACAGACTGAGGCTGTGAGGAATCTCTGATGATAGTTGGAGTTATGAAATATGCAGCTTCAAAAGGGGACATCTACCCCATATAAAACTTTTTTGGTGACTGTTTTGTTGGGTGACTGGTAGTAAGCCACCTGTATAGAAAGAGAGACGATTTTGTATAGTTAGCACAGGACAGGCAGGATTAATTTTGTATTTGTTTATTCCTGAAGCTAAAGGCAGTATTTTTGTTTTGTGCTGGTAATGGCAGGAAAACCCTTTCTGAACTATACGTCTGTGTTGGTAACTATCTATCTAGTGAGCTATTAGATAGAGATTACTTTACAGATATTGTGATACACATCCATGATACAGTGACAAGACAACTATTTTTATTATTTGCATTTATGTACAGATGTGGACCTTCCAACATATCAACTCAATGTATTCTTGAATGTATGGAGTGAGATTAGCAGCTTTTCAAAACAACATGATTTGGTGTACCATGATGTGAATGCTTTGTGTGTCCACCCAGTGATTGCCTTGTTGTGTTCTGTTTAATTCATTTTCTGAGAAATTGCAATTCTTTAAGGGGTATTCCAGCCTTAAAAAAGTGAGGGCATTGCTCGGGTATCTCCGGCGCTACCAAAGACAATGAATAGAGCGTGTACCATTCACGGATCCATTCTAGGCATCTTCGTAAATGAATCAATAAAGGGCACTGAGTCCTCTTTACCATTTAACAGCACAGCACTTATCATTTGGTTTTGGCTATAATTGGTACAGTACTGAACCCCAAAAAGAAGGCTTGCCATTAAAAAATAACTTTTATTCCATTTTATTTTGTACAGCACAACAAGTTTTAATCCCACCATTAAAATCATATAATGTCAACATTCTTCAAAAAATATGGAATACGTACTACTGTGTATCCATAATAGCACCCAAAAAATATAGATGTTCAATGACATACCATATTTAACATCTCATGTACATATAATGATTTAAACATCTATAATATACATCTGTATTATACTAGTATAAAAATAACAACTAATGACTCATAACCTCCCTACAAGTTTCTGTGCTAGTCCCGCCAACTAATGACTCATAACCTCCCTACAAGTTTCTGTCACTTGTGACAGTGATGTCATCAGGGAAGAAATCACTGAAACAATATAAATACAGGAAATAACAAAAATCTAAGCAAACCAACCATTGGGTAGAAACCACTGAGGAATGTTGATGCTATCACAAATTAAATACAAAATTTCAGCAAACCAACCATTAGGGTAACATATTGGGTCCATATATTTCAGAGGACATTGAGAATATATTATTTTAACACAAACAAAATGTTTTAATAAAAATTATGATTTCATGGCACTCCTTGTTGGATAGTTCTATTAACTTGGAGATCGATTTAGCCTGGTTATTGGTGGCCCTTACTGAAATTATATCTCGTTGATCCTGCAGTTCGCAGAAGCAGTCTTCCATTCAAGTGAATGGGTCTAACCTGCAACACAACCACAACCAGCACTGCGATGCTAAGGAAACATAAATCTTTCTGACTCCAAAACTTTCTCTTGAACTTTTTGTGATGGAAGTTGAAATACATGAGCCTCCAAATCTAATTCTGTAGCAACAGAATTCATCTCTACGTCAGTTCCTTAGTAAAGGTAAAAAAATTTAAGGAAGATCCAAAACTAGTCAACCAAGAACCAATTAATCAATAACATTTCCTGGGCCAAAAAGTTTTAAAGGTTCCACAAAAACACAAGAACAAGATCGAAACCCTCTTGGCTCGAGAACCGTCCTATAACATAGTTTGCTTAGGGCCAAAATAATGAGGTCAAGTACCACAGAAGTAATTGTATCATATAAAACTTGAGACTCGACCATTCATACGTGAAGCTTTAACAAAAGCTCAGACTTTGAGCATCACTTTAAAATGCTAATGAATATTCATTCTTCACCTGATTTGGAAAAAAAAATGTCACGTAACCAATTATAAGAAGCAGTCCCTCACAATCCTGTATTTCGAGGCGCTTCTCTTGGTGTGGCGCTGACTTTATGAGAGAGATCTGGCTAATGATGCAGGAAGTCATCTCTGTCAGAGCAAACTATAAGATACCCAAGGTCACGTAAGGACGACGTACGCTGTACCAGACACCAGTCTGGTGGTTTCAGACATCTGATTATATATTCCCATCTTATCAGTGAAAAGCAGGTAATGCGCACTCCTATTACATTTTTAACGCTATGCAGAGTATAACGTGTTAGTACGCCATCTGTCACCTCACTTGGAAATAATAGATTTAGAACACCATGTGCACACCTTTAGGCACTTAACCGGGGAAAAAGCTGTAGGCTCATATTCTTCATCACCATGGCTGTAAAAATCCTTGTATTTCTCATCAGCGTCTTCTTCTCACTGTGTCTATCAGGACCAGGTTGCATTTGTTGTCTTGAGAGAATAGATCAAGGTCTTGAATTTGGTAAATACAGTGACCCCCCGACCTACGATGGCCCCGACATATGATAATTTCAACATGCGATGGAGTCTCAGAGGCCATCGCATGTTGAAGGCAGCATCACCATACGATGCTTTTGTATGTTGGGGCCATCGCCTAAACGGCTATTCGGCAGCGCAGACTGCTTTAGCTGCCATTGGATAGCCGTTTACGGTGCCCCGTGCCCTTTGCTGACGATCACTTACCTGTCCTCGAGGCTCCGGCGCGTCATCTTCGGGATCCTCTGCATCGTCAGTGCTCTCCATCGACGTCATCACGTCGCTACGCACGCCGTCCCGTCATCCAATAGGAGCGGCGTTCGTAACGACGTGATGGCGGCGACGGAGAGCGGGGATGCCGGGGAAGAAGAGGCCTTACCGGAGCGTCAGGGACACCCCGGGGACACGGCGACAGCGTTGGACGGCGACATCCCGGGCAGCGGTGACGAGCGGTGACGGTCCGGAGCGGCGGGGACAGGTGAGTACAACTTCCTCTAACAGTGGTCTACAACCTGCGGACCTCCAGATGTTGCAAAACTACAACACCCAGCATGCCCGGACAGCCAACGGCTGTCCGGGCATGCTGGGTGTTGTAGTTTTGCAACATCTGGAGGTCCGCAGGTTGTAGACCACTGTCCTATACTTTACATTGCACGGATCCCTCAACATACGATGGTTTCAACAAACGATGGTCCATTTGGAACGGATTACCATCGTATGTTGAGGGACCACTGTACTTGATAAACCATTACTCAAGGTTCACCAGACTAGGAATCCACTAGTCCGAAAGTACATCAAACAAAAGAGAAGTGACAGCACCCAAAAAAACTATTGCTATTTTGACTCATCGAACATCAGGTTTTGCATGGAGTAATAAATATAATTAGTGTTTTATTATTTTCTACCCCCATTTGGATGCTGTCACTTTTCTTTTTTTCTTCTTATCTTGAACTTGTTGTTATTTATACAACATACTACATTCACTAAAATGACAAACCATGCATTAAATGGGATCTGTCACGTAAAAAATTTTTTGTAGAGACATGTCAAAAGTTTTCATCAGTTGGGGTCCAAGTGCCTGGATGCTGATTAATCGCTAGAATCAACTGGCTCCGGAAAGTTAAACAGATTTGTAAATTACTTCTATTAAAAAATCTTAATCCTTCCAATAGTTATTAGCTTCTGAAGTTTCCTGTCTAACTGCTCAATGATGATGTCACGTCCCGGGAGCTGTGCATGATGGGAGAATATCCCCATAGGAACTGCACAGCTCCCGGGACGTGAGTCATCAGAGTGCAGTTAGACAGAAAACAACAACTCAACTTCAGAAGCTAATAACTATTGGAAGGTTTAAGAATTTTGTGAGGTGAAATTGAAAAAAAGCAATTTTGCAAATTTGGGGGTCTTATTTTTTACACTATTCACCTTGTGGTTACACTTACATGGTATTGGTGACCAATTCATCATCTGTCACGTCAGCCCCCCCCCCTCAAGTCACATGAAAAAGTATCCTTGTACATAGCAGAGAAGATGTTTGGCCACCTCTGACTCCATGAAATTATTTTTTTTTTAAACTACTTTGTCCAAGGGACTAAAACAAAGCACAATCTACTTGTCCCTCATGAAAATCCACAAAATAATTTCAACCAAAAAAGTATGTAAATAAGGGCTGTATTAGTTTATATAGTTTTTGCACTTTCATTTTTTCCTCCTTGCCTTATTATTGCCATAACTCCTGTTTTTCCATCTACAGACCCATATGAAGGCTTGTTTTTTGCAGGACCAATTGTACTGTGTAATGACATCTTTCATTTTTCCATAACATATCCTCCGAAACAAAAAAACAAAAAAAACAAATAAATATTTGTGAGGTGAAATTGAAATAAAAGCAATTTTGCAAATTTGGGGGTCTTATTTTTTACACTATTCACCTTGTGGTTACACTTACATGGTATTTTGATACTTTAGGTCGTCTTGACTACAAAATTACCAACATTTGTTTTGTTTCCGTCATGTTTTAATCATTTAAAATTCTAAACTTTTAAGAAATTTTTATTGCCATTTTCTTACCCCTATGCAGTTTTTGTTTTTGTGTATACTGGGCTGTATGTGGGCTGTATCATTTTGTGCGACGTAATCTGCTGTTTGTATCGGTACTGTTTTAGTATTGATCGGACATTTTGATCACTCTTTTTTTTTTACACTCTTTTTTACATTTTTTTCTGGGATATGATGTTGCAAAAAACGCAATTCTGTGGTTTGGTATTTTTTTATGTTGACACCATTGACCAAACAGGATATATAATGTTAAATTTTAATAGGTCAGAGAATTACGCATGTGCTAATACCAAATACATTTATTCATATTATGTTTACATGTTTTTCGTATGGAACACGAAACGTTTCAACGTTTTTACACTTTATAAGTCCCTTAGGGACTTTAAGAAGAAATCATTAGATTCCTCATACAGATCAATACAGTTCTATTGAACATTAATCTGTGTGATCGGTGCTCATTTGGTTGGGCCTGCTCCAGGTAGGCTCAATCAAATGCAGATCCACAGGGCAGTCATGGATGAAGAGGTAAGCCCTCTGGCTACCTCCACAGTGGATTGTTTTCCCCTTGATTGCACTGTGGTGGGACGATTCACCCCACTGGACCACCAGTGAGGGTTAAAAGGTCCCTCTGGACATTGCTGTCAACTTTGAATGCGGTGATCTAAAGGGTTAATAGGCGGCAGCGGCGATCGCTACAGCAATCAGTTGGGAGCCGCCCTGTATGGAGCGGGCTCAAGTGCCGCCAGGTTGACGGTCTGGCTCTGCTTGCCTGAAGAAGGGCTAAATGTCAGAAAAATTCACTTGCCCGGTGCTCAGAACTGCATGTCTCGGGCGTCGGGCGATAGGATCTATATGTAACTTAATTTTTTAAGTCTTCTTTTTATCATATGCCATTGTAGGAATCTCAAAGATAAGAAGCAAAGAACTTACTTTGATAAAACAGCTACTAATGTGGACCGAGGTGACCAATTCATCATCTGTCACGTCAGCCCCCCCCCCCCCCCCCCCCCAAGTCACATGAAAAAGTATCCTTGTACATAGCAGAGAAGATGTTTGGCCACCTCTGACTCCATCTCAAGATTCACAGCCCCTTCAAACAGGTGACCGGTGGGGATGGCAATATTCAGACCCCCCCACAGAGCAAATATCTTAAGAATATACCATCAATTTTAAAAATACAGATATCTTTTCTTATTTGTGGAACTCAGTCTCAATCTGTGTGTCCTGATCTTCGAACTCCACGTCCTCATTTTTTAAGAATATACTCATATAATAGCCCCCTATACAGTGTACAAATTCTAACATATTTTATTATTTACAATGTAGTCTAAACCGTTTATCTATTTATTTATCTTTCTATCACATATCTATCTATCTGTCTATCTATCTCATATCTATCTATCTATCTCATATCTATCTCATATATATCTATCTCATATCTATCTATATATCTATCTAACTATCTATCTATATCATATCTATCTCTCTATCTCATATCTATCTATATCTAACTATCTATCTATCTCATATCTATCTCTCTATCTCATATCTATCTATCTCATATCTACCTATCTATCTATCTATCTATCTATCACATATCTATCTCATATCTATCTCATATCTATCTATCTCAGATCTATCTATCTCATATCTATCAATCTATCTATCACCTATGTATCATATCTATCTACCTCATATATATTTATCTATCTATCTATCTCATATTTATCTACCTCTCTCATACCTATTTCATATCTATCTATCTATCTAGAAAAAACGGATATCCACAGCACACGTTTTCTCAAAAGCAATCCAAGGATTTACTCTGTGAAAAAATTAAGTGTCAGTAGCAACGTTTCAACTAGCTCTCCTAGCCATTTTCAAGCTTGAGAATGGCTAGGAGAGCTAGCTGAAACGTTGCTACTGACACTTATTTTTTTCATGGAATAAAACCTTGGATTGCTTTTGAGAAAACGTGTGCTGTGGATATTCGTTTTTCCTGCATTTTATATGGACCCCTGACCCAGGTCCGGACTCTGCGTGCACCGCTATTTTTTTTCATGCTGACGAACTGCTTTCCTCGTTTTTGATATCTATCTATCTCATATATATTTATCTATCTATCTCTCATACCTATTTCATATCTATCACCTATATATCTTATATCTATCTATCTCAGGGGCGTAGCTATAGAGGTAGCAGTCACATCGGGGCCCTGGTGCCTAAGGGGGCCCCAAAGCACATCTTCCCCATAAGAGAGCAGTACAATAATTGGCATATGGGGCCCTGTTGCAGATTTTGCATCTGTGCCCTGAAGCTACAAACTACGTCTCTCATCAATCTTACATCCATCTATCTATCTATCTAGCAATTATAGAATGATGGGCAGCACAGGTAGATGAGATGGCAGTGCACGCTGAATACCCCGGTCACAGGTCCAATAAATCCATGTAGAAAAACAGCAGCACTCAAAAATGCCAAGTTCACTTGGAATTTTTGAGTGCTGTTGTTTTTCTGTTTTTCTACATGTATATATCTATCTATCTATCTCATATCTATCTATTTATATTTCATATCTATCTATGTCATATCTATCTATCTATCTATCTATCTGTCTATCCATCTATCTATCCATCTATCTATCTATCCATCCATCTATCCATCCATCCATCCATCTATCCATCCATCCATCCATCCATCGATCCATCCATCTATCTATCTATCTCATATCTAACTCATATCTATCTATCTATCTATCTCATATCTATCGTTCTTATTATGTTATTTTCTATTTATAGTATTCAAGTCTGATCATATTGTTATTTATACCTAAACATCATTGCAGCTTAATAACCCATGAACACCACCCGCTGCAGCTTAAAATCTGCTTGACAATGGTCTTCAAGTCATACCAGACTTCATTGTCTGCACAAAGTAAAAAGAAACTGAATAATATATAAAATAACACAAAGTCAATGTAGATATAGAACAACAGGGGCAGATCGTACATATTATATCTAAAGCCAATGTTGCTTAAAAGTGGAGATTTATTTTGAACGATCATTTCAGCCGATGATGGATTTCAGGTTCACCCGAATGCCGTGTGAAATTGGGCAAAATCCTTTTCAATCTTCCGATAGAGATCTTCCTATAAGAGACAGTATGATTGTTTACAGTATGATTGTTCACTATCCACAATGAGCAGTATAAAGGGAGGTAGGTCCTGTCCGATTCTGATCATAGTCATTACATCTTTATTTAAAGGGATATCCTAGCTAAAATCCTTATGGAGTGAGCAGAGTATCGTCTGGCCTGTTCATCCTTGTTTTCTCCTCTCATTTATGGCCACCACCAACATTATTGTCAATGAGGGGTTATGCAAACTGCGCAAAACAGCCTCCTCAGCTGTTTATGGCTTCCCGACTACCTCCAGGGGGCCCTTGATCTTGACAGAGATGAAAGTCTTAGAAGTGGAACCCCATATCTGGATGTAATATTAATGACCCCAATGTTGCTATGTAGATTGAAGATCAGCTCATAAGCATTTTCATTTATCATTATAGAAAGAGATTTTCTATAATTTTTTTCTTGCCGTCAACACAACACTTTGCATCAAGGGTCCAAGGGTGGAGGAATGTCTTCTCCTCCAATCTCCTGCCATCTCTACTCAATGAATATTTATAAAAGGGAATATATAAAAGGTAATTCTCATCTAGATATCAATGGTATATCTGATAGATGCAGGTTCCAGTTCTTGCACCTATCTCAAAATTCTATTCCTAATAGTGCGGTGGACCTGTCTGTGTAAGAGTCCTCCATTGGGATTGGGATCCTGTGGGAGCTAATAAAAAATGTTGGGGCGCGGGTGGTAATGAGGTTGTAGAGGGTACAAGCGGGGGGTCACAGAATAAACAGCGGGTCATGCAAAATCCTGTGCAGTCTCACAAACCTCTGAATTGCCACAGGGTGCTGATAATATGGTACAAGAGGGTGGTAATGATATAGCACGGGGGTAATGAAATAGCACGAGGGTGATGATAAGGCACGGGGAGGTAATGAAATGGCACAGGGTGGAACTATCTATATAAGCTGTGAGAAAATGTTAGCAGGAGTAAGCGAGATTGCACGCACACGTTGCAGGTACGGTTGCCACCTTTCTTGCAAAAAAATACCGGCCATGCTAATTTGTACAATTAATTATATATGTGTGACGTCACAGGATACACATACAGGTGAAACTCGAAAAATTTTAATATCGTGCAAAAGTCCATTGTATTTCATTATACATTGTACATTTTTAACAGCATACAAAATTAATGTCGTGTCAGGTTTCCCAGGTTGCAGTGAGGCCCGAGACATTACATACCTTTTCAGGTGATCAGAGGGAGCCTGTTTTTGCTTCATTGGGTGGAGCAACCGCTAGGTGGGAGGGGGATCATTCTGCAGGGAATTGTACATTTGGTTAGAAGGTGTGTTTTAATGGACAGAGTGGCTGATGTGTGGGAGGAAGAAAAATTACCTCACACTTACAAACAATGAATTATGGGACATGTAGTTCAAGGGAGAGAGGTCCAGCAGGAAAAAGCCAGTTCCCAAAAAGATAGCCAAAGCCTTTTGGTAATCTCACAACATAGCCATTTAGCCCCAAGACAAGCGCAGATCCTTCCTAAGCATGTCCATTACTGTCTGCCAGGTACATGCTAAAATCACATTAGGTGGGTAACCCCTTTAAGTCTCTATTCTATAGTAGGACTCTAGGGAAAGATTTATCAAAACCTGTGCAGAGAAAAAGTTAACCAGTTGCCTATAGCAACCAATTAAATTGCTTCTTTTATTTTTCAAAGCCCTTTTCAAAAGTGAAAGAAGTGATCTGATTGGTTGCTATGGACAACTGGTCAACCTTTCCTCTGCACAGGTTTTGATAAATCTCCCCCCCCCCCCAAGCAGCACAGTATAACAGATCCATTTTAGGTCTCCTTTGCACAGCATTATTTTCACCCAAGTGACTTACTAGTCAGGTCAGGCCTCCAGCATCTTTATGTACTTTAAAGTGAGCCTAATTACATAGGCTCTCCATCTAGTGCCTGACTTTGCCTTTCAGAGTTTTGTCCCTCTGCTCCTTCCATCCCTCCTCAGTGAAGTGAATCATTCTGAAAAAGAGAACTCCATTACAGATTGTGCTAAGGCTGCATTCACATCTCGGTTTTACACTACGGGTGCCGGATGGGGGAGGGGCAAACCGGGCGCTCCCGTACCCGCGCTGAACTGCATTCACTTTAATGAGTCGACAGTAGTCAAACGGTGACTCCGGTCGGCTCATTTTTGACTTGTATCCAGTTTTGTGACCAGACCTAGAATACTACGGTTTTAGGTCCGGTCACAAAACTGGATTCAGGTAAAAAATGAGCCGACCGGAGTCACCGTTTGACTGGAGTAAAGTGAATGGAGTTCAGCGCTGGTCACTCGTAGTGTAAAACCCAGATGTAAATGCAGCCTAAGAAGGGAAAGACTGCATCCTCCATTGTCCCATGTGGCAGCATCGCTGGTAAGCTTATGGACTTGCCCCACGGTTTTTCTCAATGGCAGCTGCTTCCAGCTACAGGCTCTTTAGGAGCAGCAGCTGCACAGTCTTAAAGGGGTACTCCACTGCTCAGCATCTGGAACAAACTGTTTCGAACGCTGGAGCCGGGAGCTTGTGGCATCATAGCCCCGCCCCCTCATGACTTCACGCTCAGCCACCTCAATGCAAGTCTATGGGAGTCATATAGACTTGCATTGAGGCGGTGTGGCATGGCGTCATGAGGGAGCAGGGCTATGACGTCACGAGCTCCGGCTCCAGCGTTCGGAACAGTTTGTTGCTGAGCAGCGGAGTACCCCTTTAAGTTGTAACCAGACCAGCTCTCCTTAGGTCATCCATGTTATTACATGTTATGTTTCAGCTATTTTGTAATACATTGATATGTTAGTTGTATATGAACATGTGTTTACTCACGTTTTCTGCTCTATTGTTTTCTAGTTTCACCGCGTCCTTATTACCTATGATTCAATAAATCTACAGACTTCACCATACAGTCTTGTCTATTGAAGAATAGGGCGGTTTATCTGCATGTCAGACTACACACACACACCGCGGGGTAACGTGTAGCGAGGACGGAACAGTGAAACAGCGGCCACCCAGCCAGTGGGTTACAAGACACAGAGACCTACTATAGGGCAGCTACCAGATATACAGCACTCTCTGCTCAGTCAAGCATCTTCTTAAAGGCGCAATGTCTCAGAAATCTTCACACAGATCCAGATCTGTTGCTTCTGTCTCCACAAAAGCTTCATCTATTAGCAGTGCAGTGGTCATTGCCCTTGCAAAAGCTGAAGCAGCTAAAATGCAAGCAGCATTCGCCGAGCAAGAAATGCAAGTAAAAATAGAGAAGGAACGGCTAGAAGCAACATTAGAGAAACTTGCTGCAGAAAAGGAAGCTGCAGCAACCATTGCTGAAGCAGAGTTCCTAGAGGCTATAGAGTACCCTGATACACTAAGACGTGACAGCATACCAGGTATGAAGCTTAAACCACAAGATCCATTGTAACGCACGTCAGAGTATTTACATGAGCTCCCGGGTTCAGACAGCAATACTGATCCAGTACAAAAACCTGAACATTGTACCATAAGTGAAATAGGCCCAGTGCAGTATGAAGTGCTATCCTGGGTCAACTACAAGCAAGAGAGCAACTCCACTGGTAATAACCTCATTACAGGTCAAGCAGTCAAGTCAGATTACCTCACCCTTGCATCTCCCATGACGCCAAGGCGGTATGATACTGGCCAGCACAACCAAGAGACTACTAAGAGGTATGACCATGCCCCATATTCTCACCAGGGTAGTACAATACACCACCAGTATATCCTGCTGTTAACCAGACTACAATGGACTTTGCAAAGTTTTTTACATGGTGTGAACTAGTCGCAAAAGAATTGTGAAGTTCAATGATCGTCCTGAAGGCTATAGAGCCTGGAGAACTTCCTTTCAGAATGTCACCAGAGACTTAGACCTGTCATGTAGTGAGCCGATGGACCAACAAAGGCTATCAGAAACTCAGAGAACTTAATGATTTACTAATGGAACTTCAAGTTGCCAAATCTGAAGGGGACTTACAAGGACTTGGTACCTTGACACAGCAAGTGGTGTCAACCCTATAGTTCAAAAATTACCCTACAACCTACCATAGAAGTGGATTACCCATGGTTCCACAGAGTAGAAGAGGTTTGCTATGGGGATTTGCATCTATTCTGGACAGTTCCCGAGACAGGTGTCGTCACAGAGCACTTAGACAGAAAAGAACAACTCAACTTCAGCAGCTCATAAATACTGAAAGAATTAAGACTTTTTCAATAGAAGCAATTTACAAATCTGTTTAACTTTCTGGAGAAAGTTGATATATAAAAAAAAAAGTTTTTTCTTGGATAACCCCTTTAAGGAAGCAAAGCTGGAGTTCAAAGAGAAAAACCCTCTTATAATCCCTGGTTACTGCCATATTGCTGCTTTACTTGTGAACCATTACTAGTGTTGAGCAGCATAGGCCATATTCAAATTTGCGATATTTCGCGAATATATGGACGAATATTCGTCATATATTCGCTAAATTCGCATATCGTACTATTCGCGTTTTATTTTCGCATATGCGAGAATTCGCGTATGCAAAAATTAGCATATACCAAAATTAGCATAAGCAAAATTCGCATATGTGAAAATTAGCATGTGCAAATTTTCACATGTGCGAAAATTCGCACACCAGTCTCACACAGTAGTATTAGAGCCTTCATTACACCACATAAGCTGGAAGCAGAGAGGGATGATCACTGTGATGTGTACTGTGAAAAAAAAAATTACAAAAAAAAAAAAAATGAATATTCGTAATTACGAATATATAGTGCTATATTCGCGAATATTCGCAAATTCGCAAATATGCGATATTCGCGAATAATATTCGCGAGCAACACTAACCATTACCACAATGAGGTCAGACATCAAGGAAGACTATTTACAGAAGGTGCTTTAAGAGCCGTTGGCCTATGGATTATCGGTGAAAAAAGGCTCATCAGCAGTATCATCTTTAAATGTATCACCTGCCTCAAACTTTGGGGTCTAAATCAAACACAAAAGATGGCTAATCTGCCAGCAGACAGGCTTGACATAGAACCTCCTTTCACCAATGTTGGCCTTTTTTTTTTTTCGACCTTGGTCAATCACCACTGTACGTACTAGAGGCGGTCAGGCCAACAGTAAGCACTGGGCAGTTCTATTTACCTGTATGTCTATCAGAGCTATTCATATAGAGGTCATGGAGTCCCTAGACACCTCAGCTTCATTAATGCTCTCAGATGTTTTATTGCTATCCGAGGCCCTGTCAAACACATTTGTTCTGACAGAGGTACTAATTTTGTTGGAACAGCCAAAGAATTCAAAATTATTTCAAATGTGGACTACAAAAGTGTTGAGAAATTCTTGAGTAACCAAAGTTGCATATGGACATTCAACCCACCGCACTCTTCACATATGGGAGGCTCCTGGGAAAGAATGATTGGCATAGTTCGAAGAATTCTTGACTCTATATTTCTACAGTTGGGCACAACAAGACTCACCCATGAAAGTCTAATTACCTTTATGGCAGAAATTGTAGCTATAGTAAATGCAGGACCTCTCACCCCAGTCCATAGTGATCCAGAGGAACCTCTTATTGACTCCTTCCATTTTGCTTACTCAAAAAAACGGGACATTCAATGCTTCTCCAGGAGAATTTGATGTCTAAGATTTGTATAAACGTCAATGGAGACAAGTGCAAAGCCTTGCAAATACCTTCTGAGACAAATGGCGTAAACAGTATTTATCTACATTGCAACCCTGGAGCAAATGGCAAATCACCAAGCCTAACGTAAAAGATGGTGACATTGTTCTTAAAAGACTGTCAAAAGCTCAAAGAAACCATTGGCCTCTTGGCTTAGTCACCAAAACATTCCCTAGTGAGGATGGAAATGTTCGCAAAGTAGAAGTGAAAATAGCAAAGGAAGTGAGTCCAAGTTGTTTCTCAGACCAATATCTGAACTAATTTTGCTTCTATCTTTTGAAGACTAAATTGGTGGCATCCATGGATACCAGATGGGGAGTGTCATGCCTCCAGCATCTTTAAGTACTGTAAACTTTGCCTTTCAGTGTTTTGTCCCTCTGCTCCTTCCATTCCTCCTCAGTGAAGTGAAGCATTCTGGGAAAGAGAACTCCATTACAGACTGTGCTAAGAAGGGAAAGACTGCATCCATCATTGTCCCATGCGGCAGCATCACTGGTAAGCTTATGGACTTGCCCCACAGTTTTTCTCAGCCACAGCTGCTTCCAGCTACACAGACTCTTATGTTTAGGAGCAGCAGCTGCACTGTCTTAAAGGGGTACTCTGCTGCTCAGCGTTTGTAATAACATGGATGACATGAGGAGAGGTGGTCTGGTTACAACTTAAAGGGGTACTCCGCTACTCAGCGTTTGGAACAAACTGTTCCGAACGCTGGAGCCGGCACCAGGAGCTCGTGGTGTAATGTTCTGAATGAAGAGCCGCTTCCGGGAGCTCGTGATGTCATAGCCCCATCCCCTCTCAATGTCACGTCCCGCCCCCTCAATGCAAGTCTATGGGAGGGGGCGTGGCGGCTGTCACGCCCTCTCCCAATGGATTTGCATTGAGGGGGTGGGGCGTGACATCATGAGGGGATGGGGCTATGACATCACGAGTACCCGGCAGTGGCTCTTCATTCAGAACAGTTTGTTCCAAACACTGAGCAGCGGAATACCCCTTTAAGTTGTAACCAGACCAGCTCTCCTCATGTCATCCATGTTATTACATGTTATGTTTCAGCTGTCTCGTAATACATTGATATGTTAGTTGCATACGAACATGTGTTTATTCGTGTTTTCTGCTCTATTGTTTTCTAGTTTCGCCCCGGGCTTATTTCCTATGATTCAATAAATCTACAGACTTCACCATACAGTCTTGTCTATTGAAGAATAGGGCGGTTTATCTGCATGTCAGACTACACACACCACGGGGTAACCTGTAGCGAGGACGGAACAAGTCACCTTAACATAACTATAAGCCAGCAAGTCAAGCAATCCAAAAATAAAAAAATATTGCCTTAAGTTTGCAATGAATTGTAATGCTAAAACCCATTGTCTCCATGAAATGCATTCACCGACAACACAGAAAGCTATAAACCCCAAGTCAATGTCATTCTTGGATAACAGGCATAAGCCTAGTGTGTTCTAGCAGGCTCATTGCAGAGAATGACACCAATAGAAAGGTCAATCACAAATAAGTCAATCACAGTGATCCCCAGACACTTCTGCCCTAGACTGGAAAAGTCAGCAGCTCCATAAAAATGCATTACATCAAGAGGTCACCAGCATGCCGAGCAATGCCCTTTACATCGACTAGAAGAACATGCTCAATCTGCATTAGTTTGATTGACACGAGTTAAATTTAAACCCGTGTAGGACACACATAGTGGAAATGTATAAGGGACGTGCCTATGAGTGACGCTTCGAGGGGAACCGTACAACCTCTTCAGAAAACCAATGTTCAATTTGCTGCCGATCGGGTATCATACAAATGGGAAAAGTGAGAAGATTTATTGTCCTTTGGAAACTGATATATGAGGCCAATATCAACCAACAATAAGACAAAGGGAGAAAAGGGAAGACCATGCCCATAAGTGCTCCATATAATGTCACATGGGTGATTTTCCATAGTAGGATTTTTGTAGAAAAAAAAAATACAGAAAATGTTATATAGTTTTTTGTGTGTGACACCTTTTTAATGATGAAATAAATATATACATAATATAACACAATAATAATTATTTACATATATATATATATATATATATATATATATATATATATATATATAGTAAATTTGAGTAGCTGTATTAGTCCAGTGATGCAAATCATAAAATGTTGCAGTATCTTGTAATACCTTTTTTATTGGACTAACAGCATTTTGTAGAGACAAACTTTCGGGATTCCTTTGGACTTGATAAAGGGAGGAATCCCGAAAGCTTGTCTCTACAAAATGCTGTTTGTCCAATAAAAAAGGTATTACAAGATACTGCAACATTTTATGATATTTTTATATATATATATATATATATATATATATATATATATATATAATTATTATTGTGTTATATCATGTATATATTTATTTCATCATTGTAAAGGTGTCACACACAAAAAACTTACATAATCCAAATAAAAGAAGGAAGAAAACAAAAATGCATGGACACTGAGGATTAGACCAATGCAAGATGTAAAGCAGAGCTTCCCAAAAAGTATGCCTGAAGCTGTTGCAAAACAACAAATTCCGAGCATGCTGGAAGTTGTAGTTTTGCAACACCTGGAGGCACCCTTGTTGGGAAATACTGATGTTAAGTGGTCACATTGACATATGTATGACCATATGCATAAGGGTAGTATGTAAAGAAAGGAGAGTTATTCCCTGATGAAGCAAGTTTGCAAAACGCGTCAGATTTGTGTATTACTGAGGTGGGGCCTCACTACGCTGTATGCACCCTACCTTATGTTTGATATTGGATATACATAATGGGGCAGTACCTTGACTTATGGTAATTGTTGGTCTAAACCTTAGTATCCCAGCTGTTTTGTTTTCTTTCTTTTTTTTTATGTGGCTTATGTAATAGTTTTTTGTGTGTGACATCTCTTTAATGATGAAATATATATATATATATATATATATATATATATATGTTTTTGTTTTTTTCCGGTACTTTTATTTTGATACAGATATCATCTGTCAAACACCTACAGTTTTCATGTGACTATGTCTTCAGTTTTCTTTTTGGTTGTGTATTATTATTCTTGCTTTTATATTTCTTAAACATTTTGTTGCCCAACATGCAAAATCAGACTACACATGGTTTGTTTGTTGTCTGTAACCATAGAGACGGAGACATGGTTTGCCTTGAAGATGTATACACAAAAATGGAATACTGCATAATTGAAGAAAAAAAAAATGCAAAGGACATCGGGTTAGTGCACAAAATGTGCCCCTTTTTGCCAATTTGCTCCATGCTTGCCAAATGGGTGTGGCTTAGCACAGAGTGTGTGGCTTTGTGTGAAGGGATCTTCCTCCCCCACCACAACAAATTTACCACAACTTACAGCTCTTAGCAGGTGTAAATTGTAGTTGAACTCTACATCAGCTCCGCACTAGTGTCGATTTCCATTGCTGCCCCATAAGAAGCTTTAGGTGCACCTAGATTTATCAAAAGGTGTGCGTCTCTTTATAAATTCAGCACGATCCTACACTGGTGGTGTAAATTCTAGTATAGCAATAAAATATGTATTCTGGACTACTTACTATTGTATACCCCTGGGAAGTCATGTTGCTGACACAGTGCTCCCTACTGCCACATCGGTCCATATCAGGAACTGTCCAGAGAAAGAGGGCTTTGCTATGGGGATTTGCTCCTGCCCTGAACAGTTCCTGACAAGGAGAGAGGTGGCAGCAGAGAGCATTGTGGTCAGACTTGAAATGACTACACAACTTCCTATGGAGCATACAGCAGCTGATAAGTAATGGAAGGCTTAAAGTTATCCAGGAAAAAACTTTTTTTTTATACATCAACTGGCTCCAGAAAGTTAAACAGATTTGTAAATTACTTCTATAAAAAAATCTTAATCCTTTCAGTACTTATGAGCTTCTGAAGTTAAGGTTGTTCTTTTCTGTCTAAGTGCTCTCTGATGACACGTGTCTCGGGAACCGCCCAGTTTAGAAGCAAATCCCCATAGCAAACCTCTTCTACTCTATGCAGTTCCCGAGACACGTGTCATCAGAGAGCACTTAGACAGAAAAGAACAACCTTAAATTCAGAAGCTCATAAGTACTGAAAGGTTTAAGATTTTTTAATAGAAGTAATTTACAAATCTGTTTAACTTTCTGGAGCAAGTTGATATGTAAAAAAAAAGTTTTTTTCCTGGATAACCCCTTTAACCCCTTAAGGACTGAGCCCTTTTTCACCTTAAGGACTCGGCCATTTTTTGCAATTCTGACCACTGTCACTTTAAGCATTAATAACTCTGGAATGCTTTTAGTTATCATTCTGATTCCGAGATTGTTTTTTCGTGACATATTCTACTTTAACGTAGTGGTAAAATTTTTTGGTAACTTGCATCCTTTCTTGGTGAAAAATCCCAAAATTTGATGAAAAATTTGAAAATTTTGCATTTTTCTAACTTTGAAGCTCTCTGCTTGTAAGGAAAATGGATATTCAAAATAATTTTTTTTTATTCACATATACAATATGTGTACTTTATATTTGCATCATAAAATTGATGAGTTTTTACTTTTGGAAGACACCAGAGGGCTTCAAAGTTCTGCAGCAATTTTCCAATTTTTCACAAAATTTTGAAACTCGCTTTTTTTCAGGGACCAGTTCAGGTTTGAAGTGGATTTGAAGGGTCTTCATATTAGAAATACCCCATAAAAGACCCCATTATAAAAACTGCACCCCCGAAAGTATTCAAAATGACATTCAGTAAGCGTTTTAACCCTTTACGGGTTTCACAGGAATAGCAGCAAAGTGAAGGAGAAAATACACAATCTTCATTTTTTACACTCGCTTGTTCTTGTAGACCCAATTTTTGAATTTTTGCTAGGGGTAAAAGGAGAAAATTTTTACTTGTATTTGAAACCCAATTTCTCTCGAGTAAGGACATACCTCATATGTCTATGTAAAGTGTTCGGTGGGCGCAGTAGAGGGCTCAAAAGGGAAGGAGCGTCAAATGGTTTTTGGGGGGCATGTCACCTTTAGGAAGCCCCTATGATGCCAGAACTGCAAAAAACCCAACATGGCATACCATTTTGGAAACTAGACCCCTCGGGGAACGTAACAAGGGGTAATGTGAACCTTAATACCCCACAGGTGATTCACGACTTTTGCATATGTAAAAAAAAAATAATTTTTTTACCTAAAATGCTTGGTTTCCCTAAAGTTTTACATTTTTAAAAAGGGTAATAGCAGAAAATACACCCCAAAATTTGAAGCCCAATTTCTCCCGATTCAGAAAACACCCCATATGGGGGTGAAAAGTGCTCTGCTGGCGCACTACAGGTCTCAGAAGAGAAGGAGTAACATTTGGCTTTTTGAAAGCAAATTTTGCTCTGGGGGCATGCCGCATTTAGGAAGCCCCTATGGTGCCAGGATAGCAAAAAAAAAACACATGGCATACCATTTTGGAAACTAGACCCCTCGGGGAACGTAACAAGGGGTTAAGTGAACCTTAATACCCTACAGGTGTTTCACGACTTTTGCATATGTAAAAAAAAATAAAAAAATTTACCTAAAATGCTTGGTTTCCCAAAAAATTTACATTTATACAAAGGGTTAAAGCAGAAAATATCCCCCAAAATTTGAAGACCAAATTTCTCCCGATTCAGAAAACACCCCATATGGGGGTGAAAAGTGCTCTGTTGGCGCACTACAGGTCTCAGAAGAGAAGGAGTCACATTTGGCTTTTTGAAAGCAAATTTTGCTCTGGGGGCATGCCGCATTTAGGAAGCCCCTATGGTGCCAGGACCGCAAAAAATACCCACATGGCATACCATTTTGGAAAATAGACCCCTCGGGGAACGTAACAAGGGGTTAAGTGAACCTTAATACCCCACAGGCGTTTCACGACTATTGCATATGTAAAAAAAATAAAAAAAATTTTACCTAAAATGCTTCTTTTCCCAAAAACTTTACATTTTTAAAAAGGGTAAAAGCAGAAAATATCCCCCAAAATTTGAAGCCCAATTTCTCCCGAGTACGGCGATACCCCATATGTGACCCTTAACTGTTGCCTTGAAATACGACAGGGCTCCAAAGTGAGAGCGCCATGCGCATTTGAGGCCTAAATTAGGGATTGCATAGGGGTGGACATAGGGGTATTCTACGCCAGTGATTCCCAAACAGGGGGCCTCCAGCTGTTGCAAAAGCTGTTTTGCAACAGCTGGAGGCTCCGTTTTGGAAACTATGGCGTACCAGATGTTTTTCATTTCTATTGGGGAGGGGAGGGGGGCTGTGTAGGGGTATGTGTGTATGTAGTGTTTTTTACTTTTTATTTTATTTTTTGTGTTAGTGTAGTGTAGTGTTTTTAGGGTACAGTCACATGGGCGGGGGTTCACAGTAGTTTCTCGCTGGCAGTTTGAGCTGTTGCAGAAAATTTGCTGCAGCTCAAACTTGCAGCCCGATACCTACTGTAAGCCTCCGCCCATGTGAGTGTACCCTGTGCATTCACATTGGGGGGGACCTCCAGCTGTTGCAAAACTAAAACTCCCAGCATGCGCTGACAGACTGTACAAGCTGAGAGTTTTAGTTTTGCAACAGCTGTAGGCACACTGGTTATGTATCACGGAGTTTGTGACCTTACTCAGTGTTTCAAAACCAGTGTGCCTCCAGCTGTTGCAAAACTACAACTCCCAGCATGTACGGTGCATGGTGTAAGGTGACTGCTGGGAGTTGTAGTTTGCAACTGCTGGAGGCACACCGGTCGTGAAACACTGAGTTAGGTAAAAAAAAAAAACTCTAAGTTTCACAACCAGTGTGCCTTCAGCTGTTGCAAAACTACAACTCTCAGCAGTCACCGACAGCCAACGGGCATGCTGGGAGTTGTAGTTATGCAACCAGCAGATGCACCACTACAACTCCCAGCATGCACTTTAGCTGTTTGTGCAAGCTGGGAGTTGTAGTTATACAACAGCTGAAGGTACACTTTTCCATAGAAATAATGTGCCTCCAGCTGTTGCAAAACCATAAGTCTCAGCATGCCCATAAGGGAATGCTGGGAGTTGTGGTGGTCTGCCTCCTGCTGTTGCATAACTACAGCTCCCAGCATGCCCTTTTTGCATGCTGGGAGCTGTTGCTAAGCAACAGCAGGAGGCTGTAACTCACCTCCTGCTGTTGCTTCATCACTGGACTGTCCCTCGCCGCCGCCGTCGCTCCTGGGGCCCCGATCCCAACATGGACGCCGGGGATCGGGGTCCCCAGCACCCGGGGTCGTCTTCCCGCACCCGCTCACGCCCTCCGGAAGAGGGGCGGGGCGGGTGCGGGAGTGACGCCCGCAGCAGGCGCCCTGATTGGTCGGCCGGTAATCCGGCCGACGAATCAGGGCGATCGTGAGGTGGCATCAGTGCCACGTCACCCCTGCAGGCTCTGGCTGTTCGGGGCCGTCAGAGACGGCCCCGAACAGCCAGTAATTCCGGGTCACCGGGTCACTGGAGACCCGATTGACCGGGAATCGCCGCAAATCGCTGGACTGAATTCTCCAGCGATCTGTGGCGATCGCCGACATGGGGGGGCATAATGACCCCCCTGGGCGATATGCCGGGATGCCTGCTGAACGATTTCAGCAGGCATCCGGCTCCGGTCCCCAACCGGCTAGCAGTGGGGGCCGGAATTCCCACGGGCGTATGGATACGCCCTGCGTCCTTAAGGACTCGGGATGCAGGGCGTATCCATACGCCCTGCGTCCTTAAGAGGTTAAAGGGGTACTCCACTGGAAAACATTTTTTTTATCAACTGATGCCAGAAAGTTAAACAGATTTGTAAATGACTTCTGTTTAACAATCTTAATTCTTCCAGTACTTATCAGCTGCTGTATACTACAGAGGAAGTTCTACTCTTTTTTTGAACTTCCTTTCTGTCTGACCACAAGTGCTCTCTGCTGACACCTCCGTCCATGTCAGGAACTGTCCAGAGTAGGATAGGTTTGCTATGGGGATTTACACCTGCTCTGGACAGTTCCTAAAATGGACAGAGGTGTCAGCAGAGAGCACTTGTGGCCAGACAGAAAGGAAATTCAAAAAAGAGAAGAACTTTCTCTGTAGTATACAGCAGCTCATAAGTACTGGGAGGGTTAATATTTTTAAATAGACGTAATTTACAAATCTGTTTAACTTTCTGGCACCAGTTGATTAAAAAAGAAATGTTTTCCAGTGGAGGACCCCTTTAAGATTTCAAAATAGAAGTGATTTTCAAATTTGTATTACTTTCTTGCACCAGTTGATTTGAATACTATTTTGTTTTCTCCAGAGTATCCCTTTAAGTTTATGGGACTAACTACACTAGTAGCTATATCAGTAAATGACTAAAGCCTGATTTGTGTTTTATTGCAAAGAATGGCTCAATGTCCCAAAATGATCTCTCATTAGTAACTCGTTGCAATTTTCCCTCATATTATATTTTATAATGGAGAAAGCAAATCACTTAGCTAAATACAGTACTGGAGATTAATAACATTCTTACAGAAACAGATTTAGAAGAAAATTATTAGACAACACAATTGCCTTACAAATTCCTGAAAATACTGATTGTCCTACAAAACAACCGCAGTGTATTTTTAGGTTAAGAGATGGAAGAATGTTTGCAATTTTGGATTTTAGAAGTAAGAACAAGCCTACACTTCACCTCTGTCCATTGCCAGGTCTAGAAGTGTTGGTCGGTTGTGTTCGCCCCCCACCATAGGAAAAAGCAGCAAAAGAGGCGATGTCATAGTCAAAATTACAGAATTTTTTCCCAATGCTTTCCATCCATATTGGACCAATGTCAGGTGAAATATCATTCAGACAATGACCACCCAAAACTCTCCAATAAACAGCAGTCCCCATAGACATTGCATTGTGGGAACCTGCTGGCAGAATCCACAAGATGTAGTAGCTATAGTCACCTTTTTACTTTGGGCAACGGCTAAACATCTGACCTCACTTACACACAGAATGACATTGTGACACCGATTGCACTGGTTTTATAATATTTTATAGAGGAGAAAGCTAAATGTAAGTACCAACATGATTCATTTTGGCAAACAGTCAATTTTTCCTACCCCCAACCTTCTGACCGTAAGATTTTCTATCAAAAATATTACGTTCCTCAGTCCATTCATCAGCTATATTTTAGAGCAGACCAATAAATGTATGCATAACAAAGTTGCCGGTAGGTAAGATTGGACATGATGTCAATGTGAAACTGGGTGGTTTTGCAAAAACACATTGATTCTGCGAAAATACTAACATTTTGTGCAAATGATAAATCAAGCAAAGACTGCTAAAAGGACTTTACTGTAATGCGTGTCAACAGATAAGAACAGCGCAGATCTAAGCTCATTCAGAACCACTGTCCCTACCTACTTGGATGATCCATCCTAAATGGCGACCCGCAACTAGCCAACGGTCCTTGACATGGGACATCAAAGAAAGTCAGACAGGCCAGGTAAGCATCACATGGGTGAAACAGTGCAAAATCTGCAAGCCAGAAATGGACAAGCCAGAAAATCTTAATCTAGAGGGAAGCATAGTACAAAATCAGAATCAAAAGCAGAGACAGGAAAATCAAGGGTCAAACCTAGAGAACAGTAAAGTACAAAGTCAGCAGCCAAAGGCAAGGTAAGTTCACAAGCAGAGGTCAGGCCACAAAAAGCTCAAGAAACAAAAATGTAAGTAAAGTGAATTATCCACAATCACAGTCAGTGAAGCAATACAGCTACCAGTTTAAATATCCCACTCTTGGGGGATGTGAGCAATTCCATCCCCTGATTAGCCTGTCCAGGCCTTTAGTATAGTGATGCACGGCCCTGTGCCATACAGAACCGGTCACTGAGGCAACTTAGGGACACTCCTGATGGCACCCTGTTAGGATCAGATGTGGCACAGGAGCAAGGCAAGGTAAGTTCATTACAATATACCAACATTAAGTCCACCAGAGCTAAATCTCTACTGCAGTAGTTTTGTGCTCTGGCTGATAGAGAGTGGTCCCAAATGGAAGACCCCCCCCCCCCCCCTCCTTGACTTCTATAAGCCTTCATAAAGGCAAATGGATAGAGGTTGTTTTAATGGGGCATTCTTTTTAGGGTAAAGCTTTTAAAGGGGTACTCTGCCCCTAGACATCTTTCCCCCACAATCTCCCTACTGCACTCCGCGTTTGTTTAGAGTGTCGGGTGCAGAGCCGGAGGCTCGGGACGTCATGGCCGCACACCATCAATGCAAGTCTATGAGATGGGACGTGATGGCCATCACGCTCCCTCCCATAGACTTGCATGAGGGAGCATGGTCTCCTCCTCGCATCGCCAGTCATCCGGCACGGAGTGAAGTTCGCTCCCTGCACCAGATGTCTGGAGTGCCGCAGCCGAGATTGCGGGGGTCCCCAGCGGCAGGACCCCCCACGATCAGACATCTTATTCCCAATCCTTTGGATAGGGCATAAGATGTCTAAGGGCGGAGTACCTCTTTAATGTAGACCACAACAGACAAAAATACTAAGTGGCAATCTAGATGACACGTCTTGGTAATCCCACAGGATAGAGGATACATAGTTGATCAGTGAGGGTTCCGCCACTAGGATCCCTCCTGATCATGAGAACATAGGTCCCTTGTCCCCCAATTGAGTGGATCGCCAGCACCCATGTTTAGTTGCCAATTCAATCACTTTCTGTTGAACCTCCCAACATAGTCAAACAGTAAAATTGTCAATGCTAAGGGTCCCATAAACAGTGAATAATGCAAAGGCCAAGACTTGCTCACTGCTCGGTTTCACTCAGGAGAAAAGCGTCCTCTGCTGGACCCTCCCACCGATCAGCTGGTATAACTATCCTCTGGACAAGGGATATCTTTTAATCATTGGATAATCCCTGTAAAGCTTTAGTGTCATTTAGAAAAGTGTCAGTGCTGAGACCCCCACCAATCTCTAGATATAGCCGGGTGAAGGGGACGGCAGCATTCTCGCTCCATTCTCATTTCATGGACTATAATGCCGCAGGGGTATGAAGCAAAAAGAAGCTTAGCACTGAGACCCTGACTGACTAAAATGTTTTATATGAATGCATAATTGCCCCAAAAAAGACACTATACCTTCAAAATGCTGCGATTTTGGAAATCTCGCCCTGAGCACTTAAAGGGGTTATCCAGGAAAAAACTTTTTTTTTATATATTAACTGGCTCCAAAAGTTAAACAGATTTGTAAATTACTTCTATTAAAAAATCTTAATGATTTCAGTATTTATGAGCTTCTGAAGTTAAGGTTGTTCTTTTCTGTCTAAGTGCTCTCTGATGACACGTGTCTCGGGAACCACCCAGTTTAGAAGAGGTTTGCTATGGGGATTTGCTTCTAAACTGGGCGGTTCCCGAGACACATGTAATCAGAGAGCACTTAGACAGAAAAGAACAACTCAACTTCAGAAGCTCATAAGTGCTGAAAGCATTAAGATTTTTTAATAGAAGTAATTTACATATCTGTTTAACTTTCTGGAGCCAGTCGATATATAAAAAAATGTTTTTTCCTGGATAACCCCTTTAATCACCACAAACTTGTAAAAGAAAAGAAAAAAAAAAACACGGCAGAAGAAAAAACATCAGCCTTATACATTCCTAAAATAATTCACAGATGGTTACAGTCATACACCCAGTGTAATTCCTATGATGTACATTTTCATATACGCTGATTATACTGTAAATATTTATATTTATCAACAAATGATTCTATTATGATTCTAAAGAAACTTCGTAAAGGAATTCAACAGGATCTTAATAACATTGTATCAATCCATGATCCCTATTGCCAGATCATGTTTGCCACGAGCCATAATAAATGTATATATCCCGGAGGGATCATTTTTCAGGCTGACATGAGCTGCGTGCATATTAATACTGCGCAATTTATGTATATGCAAACCCAATTTAGGACAGTATGTTAGAGACTAGTCACGATGTTGACAGTATTGCTGTATTACTTCAGACTCTATGTTAAATGTATATCCCTTGATAAATATGTACAGTCATGGCCGTAAATGTTGGCACCCCTGAAATTTTTCAAGAAAGGAAGTATTTCTCACAGAAAAGGATTGCAGTAACACATGTTTTGCTATACACATGTTTATTCCCTTTGTGTATATTGGAACTAAACCAAAAAAGGGAGGAAAAAAAGCAAATTGGACATAATGTCACCAAACTCCAAAAATGGGCTGGACAAAATTATTGGCACCCTATTAAAATTATGGAGAAATAAGATTGCTTCAAGCATGTGATGCTCCTTTAAATTCCCCTGGGGCAAGTAACAGGTGTGGGCAATATAAAAATCCCACCTGAAAGCAGATAAAAAGGAGAGAAGTTCACTTAGTCTTTGCATTGCATGTCTGTGTGTGCCACACTAAGCATGGACAACAGAAAGAGGAGAAGAGAACTGTCTGAGGACTTGAGAACCAAAATTGTGGAAAAATATCAACAATCAAGTCCATCTCCAGAGATCTAAATTTGCCTTTGTCCACAGTGCGCAACATTATCAAGAAGTTTGCGACCCATGGCACTGTAGCTAATCTCCCTGGGCGTGGATGAAAGAGAGAAATTGATGAATGGTGTCAACGCAGGATAGTCCGGATGGTGGATAAGCAACCTCAAACAAGTTCCAAAGATATTCAAGCTGTCCTGCAGGCTCAAGGAGCATCAGTGTCAGCGCAAACTATCCATCAACATTTAAATGAAATGAAATGCTATGGAGGAGACCCAGGAGGACCCCACTGCTGACACAGAGACATAAAAGAAAGACTACATTTTGCCAAACTGAACTTGAGTAAGCCAAAATCCTTCTGGGAAAACGTCTTGTAGACAGATGAGACCAAGATACAGATTTTTGGTAAAGCCCATCATTCTACTGTTTACATAAAACGGAATGAGGCCTACAAAGAAAAGAACACAGTACCTACAGTGAAATATGGTGGAGGTCAATGATGTTTTGGGGTTGTTTTGCTGCCTCTGGCACTGGGTGTCTTGAATGTGTACAAGGCATCATGAAATCTGAGGATTACCAACGGATTTTGGGTCGCACTGTACAGCCCAGTGTCAGAAAGCCCAATTTGCGTCTGAGATCTTGGGTCTTCCAGCAGGACAATGACCCCAAACATACGTCAAAAAGCCCCCAGAAATGGATGACAACAAAGCGCTGGAGAGTTCTGAAGTGGCCAGCAATGAGTCCAGAACTAAATCCCATTGAACACCTGTGGAGAGATCTTAAAATTGCTGTTGGGAAAAGGCGCCTTCCAATAAGAGAGCCCTGGAGCAGTTTGCAAAGGAAGAGTGGTCCAACATTCCGGCTGAGAGGTGTAAGAAGCTTATTGATGGTTATAGGAAGCAACTGATTTCAGTTATTTTTTCCAAAGGGTGTGCAACCAAATATTAAGTTATGGGTGCGAATATTTTTGTCCAGCCCATTTTTGGAGTTTGGTGACATTATGTCCAATTTGCTTTTTTTCCTCCCTTTTTTGGTTAGTTCCAACACACACAAAGGGAATAAACATGTGTATAGCAAAACATGTGTTACTGCAATCCTTTTCTGTGAGAAATACTTCATTTTCTTGGAAAATATAAGGGGTGTCAACATTTACGACCATGACTGTATATGTCTGTATCTGTAATTCCCAATCAAAGTGCCTTCAGCTGTTGAAAAACTACAACTCCCAGCATGCCCGGACAGCCTTTGGCTGTCCAGGCATGCTGGGAGTTGTAGTTTTGCAACAGCTGGAGGCATACTGGTTGGGAAGCCCTAGTATATACCATAGCATGTTTGAAACTCTTATATAGTTCATAAATTTGCCACAATAGTGAATCCTGGCTGTATAACTTAAAGGGGTACTCCTGTGAAAGAACAGATTCGTAAATGACTTCTATTTAAAAATCTTAATCCTTCCAGTACTTATCAGCTGCTGTATAATCAGAGAAAGTTATTTTCTTTTTGAATTTCCTTTCTGTCTGACCACAGTGCTCTCTTCCGACACCTCGGTCCGCGTTAGGAACTGTGCAGAGCAGGAGCAAATCCCCATAGCAAACCTATCCTGCTCTGGACAGTCCCTGACATAGACATAGGTGTCAGCAGAGAGCACTTGTGGTCAGACAGAAAATAAATTCAAAAAGAAAAGAACTTCCTGTTGAGAATACAGCAGCTGATAAGTACTGGAAGGATTAAGATTTTTAAATAGAAGTAATTTACAAATCTGTTTAACTTTCTGGCACCAAAAATATTGTTTTCCACCGGAGTACCCCTTTAATAGGAGCGTTGTGTGCGGTATGTGCTGCAGCTGATCAAGCAGGGACTCCCAAACACTGAATATAAATCTGTTCATTGGTTTATATTCATTTATGTTGTGTTTACTGAACTGAGACAAGGGTTTCTCAAGTCAATCCCCGGAAGAAGAGGAAGACCATCCTAAATTCCTACCGAGCTTTGAGCTAAATTTGAGTGGAGGGACTATGCCCCAAATTTTTTTTTTTTCGGAAATATGCAACACAAAACACAGAAAAATTTGCAAATCTACACTACCCTAAGCAGAGCTCTAGACAAAGGCTTCCTTAGATGTTTTTAATCTCACAGCCTTCTTTCAGAAATTTCGCCCCAAATTCACAAAATTAAAAAAATTTAAAATAAATGCGGCGAAAAGCAACTACACACAAGGACCAATGGTAAATTTCTCACAAGGCGTTTAACCCCTAGAGGACACATGATGTGATGTATATGTATGTCACAGGGTTCCGCAATCACCGTGTCTACCAACACAGTAAAGTAAAGATGGCAGCAGCTGGGGACCAACCGCTAACGGTGGACACCAGCGATTTGCGCTAATGTACGCCATTAACCCTTCAGATGCTGTGATCAATACTTATGAATAGCCCTGACCAGTAATACCAGTCAATAGATTCCTATAAAAAGTCCCCTGTGGGGACATAGAAATCTAAAAAAAAAAAAATAATAAAAAAGTTTTGAAGAAAAGTGAATAAGCCCCTCCCCCCCCCAAAAAAAAAAAAAAAATTAAAGGGGTACTCTGTTGAAAAAAATATATAAATAAATAATTAAATCAACTGACACCATAAAGTGAAACAGATTTGTAAATTATTTCTATTTAAAAATCTTAATGGAAATCTGTCACCAGTGTCACCTGCACTATACCTGTTGGTACCGACATATAGTGCAGGTGACACTGATGACAACGGTACTTATCTTGTCCCGTTCCGTGCAGGGGATCTCCGGTAACCTCCTCCGTCAACTTTAGCTCCGGCGCAGTTTGGAGCATGGGCGGAGCTTAGTGACGTCACCGCTGCTGTTCTCTAGCAGCAAGACCCTGCAGAGGTGACGTCACTAAGCTCCGCCCATGCCCCTGCTCTCTGCTGGCTCCCTCTGCTGGAGAACAGCAGCAGTGATGTAACTAAGCTCCCCCCGTGCCTAAAGCCGTTTCTGCTCTCTGCTGGCTCCCTCTGCTGGAGAACAGCAGCAGTGATGTCACTAAGCTCCGCCCATGCCCCAAGCCGCTGCTGCTCTCTGCTGGCTCCCTCTGCTGGAGAACAGCAGCAGTGATGTCACTAAGCTCCCCCCGTGCCCCAAGCTGGGCCGGAGCTAAAGATAACGGAGGAGATTATAGGAGATCCCCTGCACGGATTGGGACAAGGTAAGTATCGTTGTCATCAGTGTCACCTGCACTATATGTCGGTACCGACAGGTTAGTGCAGGTGACACTGGTGACAGATTTCCTTTAATCCTTCCAGTACTTATAAGCTGTTGTGTGCTCCACAGAAAGTTCCTTTATTTTTTTAATTTCCTTTCTGTCTGGCCACAGTGCTCTCTGCCGACATTTTAGGAGCAAATCCCAATAGCAAACCTCTCCTGCTCTAGACAGTTCCTGACATGGACAGAGGTGTCAGCAGAGAGCACTGTGGACAGACAGAAAGGAAAATAAAGTGGAAAAATAAAGTTATGACTCTTAAAAGGCGAGGAGAAGAAAACGACAAAACAAATATTTTTGCATCGGAATTGTAGGAATTTAATGTCGATACAGAACATTGCTGAGCTTGCCTACGCCTCCTGGTCAAAAACCATTTAACCAGCCAGTATGGATCCTAGGAGGCCGGTACCAGTATTACATTTAAACCAGCAAACAAAATGAATTCAGAAATACTTGGTGTCAGTTCTATATGGATCTTAAAATGCTTTTATAAAAAAAAGACCTTCTTGATCTCGGGCTGCAAGATTCCTCCTCCCTGGTGTCAGGAAGATCTGTAAGTCACTGGTCAAGGAGGAGTAACATGATCAAGCTCACAGTAAGGCCATGATCACATGGCCAGAATCTCCGTGCAGAGATTCCGGAGCAGCAGAGTCCCATTGATTCCAGCATGGAAATTCCATTTTCTGTGTCTGCACAAAGAATGAACACGTTGATTCTTTGTGCGCAGTCCGCGCGGTACGCATTCCTGTGCGGTCTTAGCGCCAGCATGTTATGCCGGTGCCGCTCTCTCCGCAATGTCCGCATATAGATTTTCCGTGCGGACATTCCGGAAATGTGAACATGGCCTAACTGCTTGTGAAAAGGGGTAACGTTTCTCCTTAAAGAGAGAGTCACAAAGATGTGTGGAGAGAGACTAAGGGTCTATTCACATGGCAGAATTTCTGCTTGCGGAAATACCATTGTGTGAATAGACCCTTAAAAGCTATTGATTCTCCACTGGGAATTCTGGGGAGAAAGGATATGTAAAGCAGCTCTCACATCACCTTCTCAGGTAGCTTTCTCTTGAAAGTCAGTGTTTCAGTCTTACTCAGGGTCTTAGAAACTGACTGGGAATGTATGCCAAGCCAGAAATCTATGAAGGAGCAATAACCTGAAATCAGCTGTCTGCAGATGGGTAGGCTTTCCTTCTGTCTCGGCATACATTCCCAGTCAGTTTCTTAGAGTGGGAGTGAAATATTTACTTAGAGAAAGCTGTCTCAAAATGTGGTGTAAGAAATGCTTTACATATTCTTTTTTTTTAAAGTTATACTAATTTCTTCACTGTCATCTATGAAGTGATCAGAAGGGATTGCAGGCTATCAGCAGAGGTCAGGGAGTATGGATGGAGATTGCTTGGGAGTTTTAGGGTAGGGTCACTCGTAATGGATCCGCAGCGTATTTTACTCTGCGGATCCGCTGGTGACCCGACCCATTTTGTACTTCCAGCAGTTGCCACCCCCCATTCCCCCGCCTCACCCCTCCCCTTGCCTGCTCGCAGCAGCAATCCACCACTACGAGCAGCCACACAGGGGGCCTGCTAGTCGCTGAGTCCATTCTGACATCACGGACAAGCCGCAAAGTCTGAGTTCACTGGGAATGTGCAGTATACTCAGACATCACGGAGCAGCCACAATGTCTGAGTACAGTCCACATGCGCAGTGCACTCAGACATCGCGGCTGCTCCGCGATGTCAGAGTGCACTCGCCGACTTGCAGGCCCCCTGTGTGGCTGCTTGTTGCGGCGCATTGCCGCTGCAAGCAGACCAGGGGCGGAGCGAGGCGGGGGAATGGGGAGTGGCAACAGCTGGATGCACAAAATGGATCGGGTCACTGGGGGAACTGCAGCGTAAAATACCCTTAAACATCCTGCCGACAGACCAACAGCATGATAAAGTATGATTTAACTGCCTGACAGGCAGGTGCAGTGAATAGTTGGAGTGTGGACAGGGATATGGGGATGGGGCGGTTGGGGGAGAGAAGATGTATCGAAAGCTAAGAGAAGAGTGAAGGGAGGGGGCAGACAAAAATCAGTATGGGGCAGGGAGAGGGCATGGCAGTGCTGAGGCAGTGCCACCCAACTTTCCCAGTCTCCTGAAAAGCTCCAATATGTCTTCTTTACCAGACAAATATTCTCTTCAGGAGACTGCAAAAGCTGGGTGCCAGGCAGTACTGTCTGGTGAAGCAGACATGAAGAGAAGTAGCAGATGTCAATTAGTTGCTGTATTTCCTGTATTGATTGAATTATTGATTGATAATTTTAAGGTGTGAAAAGGCCTCCAAAGAGGTCAGCGGAGGCCAGGGCGCATGGACGTCAGTGAGGAGCGGGCTGACTGACATGCATTGTATGGGTCTTGTGACCTCAGCCAAACTCTTCATAGATAAATCAGGATCAGCTCTCCTACACCTCCTGCAGAGAAGACGGCCCCGCTGTCAGACACGTCTCAGGTTCCTGGTCTCTGGTGAGTTTTTCTAAGTTTGAGTTGGAAGGTCGAGTTTCCTTGAAGGTTAAATGGGATCTGCAGAATATTTCTGTTCTTATTTAGCCCCTTTATGTGAAGAATAAGGGGGCTTTGTGATGTGATTTTTCTTCTTCCCTTCTTCCCTCTGACACAAACTAGGTGATAATATATATATATATATATATATATATATATATATATATATATACAGTGGTCCCTCAACATACGATGGTAATCCGCTCCAAATGGACCATCGTTTGTTGAAACCATCGTATGTTGAGGGATCCATGCAATGTAAAGTATAGGACAGTGGTCTACAACCTGCGGACCTCCAGATGTTGCAAAACTACAACACCCAGCATGCCCGGACAGCCGTTGGCTGTCTGGGCATGCTGGGTGTTATAGTTTTGCAACATCTGGAAGTTCGCAGGTTGAAGACCACTGTTAGAGGAAGTCGTACTCACCTGTCCCCGCCGATCCGGACCGTCACCGCTGCCATGGATGTCGCCTTCCATCGCTGTCGCCACGTCCCCGAGGTGTCCCCGACGCTCCGGCAAGGCCTCTGCTTCCCCGGCATCCTCGGTCTCCGTCGCCGCCATCACGTCGCTACGCACGCCGCTCCAATTGGATGACGGGACGGCGTGCGCAGCGACGTGATGACGACGATGGAGAGCGCCGACGATGCAGGGGATCCCGAAGAGGACGCGCCGGAGCCCCGAGGACAGGTAAGAGACATCACCGGACCACACGGGGCACCGTAAACGGCTATCCGGCAGCAGCTGAAGCAGTCTGCACTGCCGGATAGCCGTTTATGCGATGGCCCCAACATACAAAAGCATTGTATGTTGATGCTGCCTCTGAGAGGCCATCGTATGTTGAAATGATCGTATGTCGGGGCCATCGTAAGTCGGGGGGGTCACTGTATATATTTAAAGGGGTTCTCCGCAAGTATATGTAAGTCACACACCCTCCCTTAGACTTGCCCCAGCGATGGGACCCCCGCAATCAGACATCTTATCCCCTATCCTTTAGATACACCTTTCATTTTTTTATAGGACGGTGTTTCCCAACCAGGCTGCCTCAAGCTGTTGCAAAACTATAACTTCCAGCATGGCCGGACAGCCAATGGGTAACACTTTCCTATAAACATGTCCAGGCATGCGGGGAATTGTAGTTTGGAAACAGCTGGAGGAACCCTGGTTGGTAAACACTGATATAAGAGGACAAATGTGCTGTTTTTAGGTATAATGACCTCCATCTCTGTACTGTTCTTCTCTCCCCCATGGATCTGATCACTTCCTGGTTTCCTCTCTGAACTGTGACCCTGCTGCTGCCAGGCAACAGAGCTCAAACTTTCCCACAATCCCCCTTGTTTATGTGGTGTCAGGGTGTGAAGTGAGGTGGATGGGGCAGATGTTGTAGCCCAGGGGCAGATGGTGTTAACTCCTAAATGTTCGTGACGCCAGGGCGTGGTTTTAACCGAGAACCACCCAAACAGTAGCACCGCTTGTCCTAGTTTAGGCAGGGCAAATAGGAGTCCAAGGCCAGGCCAGGGTTAACGGAAGCTTTACTGAGGTAGACAGATGTATACAGTCTTTACAGCTTGGCCAGGATCCCAGAAAGGGGACCAATACACAGGGGACCTCGCAGCTTGCTGGGACTTGCAGTGGCTTTGACAGAGTTTAGCACAGCCACGCTGACTATAACTGACTTGACTTGACTGAAGTTAGATATGGCAGACAGAGATGACTTGACTTACTGACTTATGGCTGTAATTTAGGCTTGAGGCCTCCAGATGTGCTGGACACTGGCTCTGAGACGTCTGGACTGGACTTGACCTTAGGATCTAAGAGAGTGATTATAGTACCTCACCCTCTTATAAAGGGGGACTGAGCAAGGAGCCCATAGGCTAGCTGCGGGTCATCTGGCTACCTGGTGCTCTCTGGGTAACAAAACATGTGACTTTAATATATGACAACCATTATCATGTGACTAATAACCATGTGACCATATCAAAGGTCCTCTACACATACAGTAACCCCCCAACCTACGATGGCCCCGACATACGATCATTTCAAGATACGATGGCCTCTCAGAGGCCATCGAATGTTGAAGGCAGCATCAACATACGATGCTTTTGTATGTCGGGGCCATCGCATAAACGGCTATCCAGCAGCACAGACTGCTTAACCTGCCACCGGATAGCCGTTTACGGTGCCCCGGGTGGTCCGCTGACGATCACTTACCTGTCCTCGGGGCTCCGGCACGTCCTCTTTGGGATCCCCTCCATCGTCGGCGCTCTTATCGTCGCCATCAAGTCGCTGCGCACGCCGTCCCATCATCCAATAGGAGCGGCGTGCGTAGCGACGTGATGGCGGCGACGGAGAGCGAGAATGCCGGGGAAGCAGAGGCCTTGCCGGAGGGTCGAGGACACCCCGGGGACGTGGCGACAGCGATGGAAGGCGACATCCAGGGCAGCGGTGATGGCCCGGAGCGGCAGGGACAGGTGAGTACAACTTCCTATATCAGTGGTCTTCAACCTGCAGACCTCCAGATGTTGCAAAACTACAACTCCCAGCATGCCCGGACAGCCGTTGGCTGTCCGGGCATGCTGGATGTTGTAGTTTTGCAACATCTGGAGGTCCGCAGGTTGTAGACCACTGTCCTATACTTTACATTGCACGGATCCCTCAACATACGATGGTTTCAACAAATGATGGTCCATTTGGAACATATTACCATCGTATGTTGAGGGATCACTGTAATATACAATTATACAGATTATAGGGGTGCAGTCCAGGTGAGCCCTGGGGACGTGCAGGGACTCAAGCTGATAGGACTGTGAGATGCATATCCCGTACTGGGACATCACACTTACATACAAAGTAGAGGCTAATAAGCAATATGCAGTTGAACTGAGCATGTGCGACCGTCTCAGTGGATGGTCGTAACCAAGGGCAACCGGGGAAAATAAAGCAGACACATGGGGGATTAGTACATTTATAATTCTCTAATACAGGACAGGAATGCTTGTACATTTGGAATATGTTAAAAGGGGTTGGCCACATTTTGCACAACTTTCAATATAACACTGCTGTGAGTATGATGTATTACTTTCACATACTCCGAGGCTTCTATGTGGCCTTGTTCTGGCACATTCCCTGCTCGGTCTTTTGTCACCGAGCAGCCGGATGGCTTATCGTCCATACATGGCTGCCCATGGAGGAGCCTGCGGCAATACACGTCACCCCGCCAACTCCACTGCGCCTGCGCTCCTTGCTCGAGCGCAATATACTGCTATGGAGGAGGCACGGTGACGAGTATCACGTTCTCCTCCATAGGCCACCATGTATTGGTGATTAACCATCCGGCTGTATACGGAGACAGAAGACCGTGCAGGAGAGAAGTCGGGAGATGTGACAGAACAGGCTCACATAGAAGCCTCAGAGTATGTGTAAGTTATATATCATACTCCCAGCAGGGTTAAAGGGGTACTCCGCCCACAGACCTCTTATCCCCTATCCAAAGGATAGAGATCGCTTGGACCCCAGCGATCTCTGTGCAGCCCCCTGCATTTGTTTAGAACACTGGTTGCAAAGAGCGTGGTCGTAATATCACTGCCACGCCCCCTGTGACGTCACACCACACCCCCTCAATGAAAGTCTACTGAAGGAGGAGGTGTGGTGGCCATCACGCCCCCTCCAATTGAGTTGCATTGAGGCGGTGTGGTGCGACATCACAAGGGGGTGTGGCCGTGACGTCACGACCCCGCTGCCGGCTCCAAGCGTTTGGAACAAAATGTTCCGACCGCTTGGGCAGCGGAGTACCCCTTTAAAGTAAAAGTCGTGGTAAAAGTGGCCAACCTTTTTAAGTTGAAATAATCAGTTTAGACTTATTTATCTATTTATTTATCAACCTATCTTTTTAAACTCATTTAAGTTGATACATTGCCCAGAAAATTGGGAAATTACCCCTCTCTCCCCATACCTCCAAAGCATGCCTCTTTTTTGCTAGTATTAAAGAGGTAGTCCGGAGAATTGAACTTATCAGAAACGTATCCTCTATCCACAGCATAGAGTGGGGATCCGACTGCTTGGGCCTCGTCTATGTACACATCCTCAGGGCAGTCTAGGCCCCCACCTTACTGTATGAGAACAAGTGATTGGCCATTCAGTCAGTCACTGGCTGAGGTGGAACATCGCTGCGGCCGGTCATTGGCGTAACGGGCTGTCACTTGTACTCCTCCAGGAAGGTGGAGGCCGGAGAGCCCTGGGGATGGGTACGTTGACTGGGCCCTGTTAGGAGATCATGGGGCATCCCAGCAGTCGAACCCCCCACAGTTAGACACTTATTCCCTATCCTGTGGACATGGGGTACATGTTTGATAAGTTCAGTTCCCCAAACTACCCCTGCTGCTGGAACAAAAAAAATAAAATAGTTTTAATGGTTGCACACCTTGTGAATCCGCATCATATGGTTTGCAACATCCCTTATAGTACATCTTTTAGGGTCTATTCACACGTACGGTATCTTGCGCAGATTTGATGTGCAGGATTTCATGCTACAGATTTCAATGTAAACTAAATGACTGAACACTTTATCTCGCCTTAAATCCTGCGCATCAAATCTGCACAGGATACTGTATGTGTGAATACACCCTAAGGGAACGTTCACACGTACTGGATCCTGCGCAGATTTGATGCGCAGGATTTGTAACTGCAGATTAGAAGCTGCGCTCAGTCATTTCATTTACATTGAAATCTGCAGCAGAAAATCCTGCGCATCAAATCTGCGTACACGTGAACGTACCCTAAAAGGTTTTTTTTTTTTTTTGCTTTTTTATTTTTACTTAGTTTTGATAAACCAGGCCAAAGTTCTTGGTTGGAAAACTCCAAAAGAGTAACGTTATGAAACAACAACCATACTAGCGCCACAATTATAGCCTGTACATGCTAATGCACTAGCACTGCCTGGCATTTTACAGGAAAGAAGGGAAATGTGATGAGACACTCCAGCGAGCTTGTGCGGTAATGTAATAATTGTGGCTGAGAGAGTGTGGGAAAGCAGTCCCAGCAAATCACCAGGGGAAAATGACAGAACGAGAAGAGACAGACAGATATAGGTGGGAGGAACGTGGGAGAAAAAATATGAACAAATGAAAAAATAAAAAAAAAAAGAGAACGAGAAAGGTGGTGTGAAGTGTGGGCGGTGGTTATGATTATAATGTGGTGGCCCAGTACAGGAGTTGTACCTCTGTACCCTAGCTGCCCTGTCAGGAAGCCTCCCTGCAGTGTCCCCTGGGCCCCCTGCACCTGTTCCCCTTCTGTATTCACTTGTATATATGTTATCCAGTGTATTATACTTGTAATGTGTTATAGCTTTCAGAACCAGTGTCTTGTGATTGTAACCCAGTGAGGTATCAGTGACCATGTGACCTATGGGACCCCTCCTTGTCTCCCCCATATAAGCCCTGGGAGGAGGTAGCTCGCTCCTTTGATTTCCAGTCAAGTCTTTGTTGAGGTCCAGTGCAGTCAAGTCCTAACAGTGTCTGGAGTCCAGAGGAGGCTTCAAGTCAGTCAAGTAGCCACAAGTCTACAAGTCCACCACCCCCAGGTCCCAGTCAGAGCCTGGTAAGCTACAAACGGGGTATATCAAGAAGAGAAAGGTATATAATCACGCACTCACCCGGTGTATGCCAAAGAAGTTGCTTTTATTCCATGCTGGAAGGTTACAGCAGTTTGGGTCCGGGAGAGGAAGAAATCTTGAGCTCAGTTGTCCACTTGGTCACGCCGTTTCGCGGGTTGTCCACTTGGTCACGCCCCGACCCGCTGCACCACTCGCCCAAAAGTAACCACTTCAGTCCATTACTGCATCCGCAGCACCGTAAACTACACTATAGTGCTGGCTCTCTGCCTTTTGCACATTGTTACAAATTAGGTATAGTCAAGTCAAAGTCAACCTTCTCTTCAATCAGTGTGGCCTGCATCAAAATTGTCCCAGTCCACTGCAAGTCCCAGCAAGCCTAAGGTCTCTGAAGTCACTGGTCACCTACATGGGCCTAGCCAAGCTGTAGAGAATGTTACACCTGTCTGACTCAGTAAAGCTGCTGTTGTTCTATAACTTGGCGTCAGAGTCATTATTTGCCCTCGTGCCCAGCCCAGGATCCAACAGTATACCTTCAAGTGGTATTGAGGATAAACCACGCCATGGCGTCACGAACACAAGCGGTTAATGCCATCTGTCCCTAGGGCCATTCCATCTGCCCTCATCACACCCTCTACCACAATAATGTGAAAGTACTTGCAATGATGAATAGCGGCCGGCACAAGTTAGAATGGCTTTATGCAAAAAGAAAATAAAACCAAATTATAGTGAGGAAAAGGGTATACAGATAATAAAAATGGGAATCATTAACATAAGCAAAGACTACTGTTATAGGTCAAATGATTGTAAAGGAAATTTATAGATAAAACACAGAATATATATATATATATTTTTATATATATATATATATATATATATAGTTAAATAAAAATATAGTAGTTTTAAGGGATGTCCCGATACCGACAATGCAAGTCTATGGCACTTCCAGTACACTTCCTGATCGTGTTAATCTCTGGATGCGGAAATGGCTCTGGAGTTTGAACATTATGAGGTCGGACCAATGTCATGGTAAAGTATGTTTTCAGCATTGTCATTAAGATGGAAACTTATAGTAAAAGTAATATTATTTTGTGCTCTTTGTGTAAACCAATGGTGTAATTTTGGGGCCAAGCCACTGTACAATGGAAACCAATACAAGTATTGCCATACCAAAAGGTCATTCTCAATAGAACTGAGTTATATTGACTTCATACAGTACTTCTTCAAGTAGACTTTCATTAAATTAGTAATGTGTACTGTAGACACGTATTCTCTAGTGAGGATGATCATTACAGACAAAAAAGTTTAGGTTTGTGAAGTTTGTGAGGTTTGTGAGCGCAAATATTCGAAATGCGAATTTCTACCGGAATATCAACCCTTCACGATTTTGTGAATATTTAGTATATAGTGATATATATTCGTAATGACGAATATTCATTTTTTTTTCCATATGCAAATTTATGTAAATATGTATGCGAATATCAGCACTTTCAGATTGGACACTGAGCCCTCCCTTCTTTTAGGTGAAAGATATAATCGCGCATGCGCACTATGCAAATTTCATTATAAATTTTCACATGGAAAAAAGAAAGAATGAATATGGCAAATATGCGAATTTCGCGAACATAGGACAAATATTCATCCATATTTTCGAGAAGTATCTCGAATTCGAATATGGCCCCTGCCGCTCATCACTATTCATGAATGCCTTGTGCAGCACTGTCGATTGATGCCCCTCTATTACGGTGTACCATAAAGTACTCAAATAATGCAATTGCTGTAATGTTCTTAACCCCTTAACAATGCAGGACGTACATTTACGTCCTGCGCCGGCTCCCGCGATATAACGCGGGGTCACGCGGTGACCCCGCGTCATATCGGGTCGGTCTCGGTGGCCATCAATGGCCGGGACCCGCGGCTAATACCGGACATCATCTGATCGCGATGATGCCAGGTATTAACCCTTCAGATGGGGCGATCAAAGTTTACCGCCATGTCTGAAGTGAAACCGAAAGCATCCTGGCAGCTCAGTCATGCTGTTCAGGACCGCCGTGGTGAAATCGTGGCGTCCCGAACAGCTTGCAGGACACCTGGAGGATCCCTGCCTGAGAGCCACGCAGGAGCAGTCGAGCGGCGATAACACTGATCAGTGCCATGTTAATGCATGGCAGTGAACAGTGTAGGAAATCAGTGTGTGCAATAGTTTTAACCCCTTCCCTAATAAAAGTAAGAATCACTCCCCTTTTTACCATAAAGAAAACTATGTAGATAAAAATAAATATAATTGCTGCGTGCGTATATGTCCAAACTCTAAAAATATATTGTTAATTAAACCGCACGGTCAATGGTGTGCACGTAAAAAAAAGTCCAAAATAGCGTATTTTTGGTCACTTTTAATACCATTAAAAAAATGAATAAAAAGCAATCAAAAAGTCCAATCAAAACAAAAATGGTACCAATAAAAACTTCAGATCACAACGCAAAAAAATGAGCCCTCATACATTCCCATATGCAGAAAAATAAAAAAAAGTTATAGGGGTCAGAAAAGGACATTTTTAAACGTATAAATTTTCCTGCATGTAGTTTGGATTTTTTCCAGAAGTACGACAAAATAAAACCTATAAACGTAGGGTATTATTTTAACTGTATGGACCTACAGAATAATGATAAAGTGTCATTTTTAAAGAAAAATGCACTGTGTAAAAACGGAAGCCCCCAAAAGTTACAAAATGGTGTTTTTTCTTCAATTTTGTTGCACAATGATTTTTTTTCCCGTTTCGACCGTGATTTTTTTGGGGTAAAATGACTAATGTCACTGCAAAGTAGAATTGGTGGCGCAAAAAAAAGCCATCATATGGATTTTTATGTGGAAAATTTAAAGAATTAAGATTTTTAAAAGGTAAGGGGTAAAAACGAAAATGCTAAAACTAAAAAAGCATCCTTACAGTCCTTAAGGGGTTAACTAACACTGTTCTATGAAAAAATTAAGCAATGTTGCTAAATCCTATAGCAAATGATTGGCAAAATTCTGCTGATCATGTCATTTTTTTATGTTCAAATATGAATTATTTGGTGCTATGGTTGGGTGCCTAAGGGGTCAGGATTGTTTGGGGCCCTTCAGTCTTGACAGGCGATGCCCCTTTTGTTAAAACAAAAATCTAGGGCCACCCATGATTGTCCCCATAGATTCCTTGACCAAACCCAATCTTGAAACACATTAGAGAATAGTCAGATTTCAGCATGGTCAGCCAAACCTTGGAAACAATAGTCAGGCTTGTTGGATTTCAACATGCCCAACACTTTTGTTCTCTGAGAGATATCCCACCTCAGTAATTGTTTGGCAGCAGCTTATACTGGTCATACACATAGGATTTTGAATTTAGCCAACCATGTGATATGCTCTTACTGTTTTTCAGCCAACCATGTCCAAGAAAACTCAACTTGGCCAATCACATTTTCTGCAGATATGGGTCTACCGATGGCCATTATAAATGTTGATGGTCATTCAATTTTACCCAATTTTAACCAAACCATTATCTTGTGTGTGTATGTACCAAACTACTCCTAACACTTCTCCCACCCTTAAGTTTTTTTTTAGAGCTTTAAAAAGCTCTGTATCATACCTTTATTCTTGCTCACATTCTTGCAATCTTCCAGCAGGAGAAAGTGGGTGTTTCCCAGCAGACATGACACCACTGAAGCCTGCTGGGGGCCCACTTCCTCCCTCATCTTTGCAGTGTGCTGTGATCAATAGAAGACCTCAGGCTCTGTGCAGCTGTCAGTGAGGCTCTATGCATGTTTCAGTGAGGCTCTATGCATGTTTCAGTGAGGCTCTATGCATGTTTCAGTGAGGCTCTATGCATGTTTCAGTGAGGCTCAATGCATGTTTCAGTGAGGCTCTATGCATGTTTCAGTGAGGCTCTGTGCAGCTGTCAATCAAGCTCAGTGAAGAGAAACCCTTCCTGAGTTTGGTCTCCTGCCAGGCCGGGAGGAGACCAAACTCACTGTATTAATTGTGTCAGGGAACAGAACAGAGCCACCTAGTGGCCGTTTTTTCTATTACATTTTAAACATATTTATGTTGATAATTTTAAAAGCAAGTGAATGGGAAAGTGTCTTATAATTACACAAGGAACACCACATTAAAAGTTTTATTTGGTGGCAGGTACTCTTTAACTGAACAAGCATTTGGCCAACAGCCCTCTTATGTGTACGACCATATATTGCCTATGACTATTTTACTTTAATAGGCAGATCTGTAGGTGTATTCAATTTATTGTATATATTGTTTCTATGTATTGAATTAACCTCCATCAACTAGTAATGTAATATCTATTTAATCTGAAGGAAATAGTCTTTGTAATTCATTTGTGTGCCTTTAGTCTTCATTCAGAGATGTTCCTTACAGAGCACTGGGAGTTTTAAGTTCCTGTAATGCAACCCAGTGGAGAAAGATGTTATTACAGCCTCCGAGCTGACAATATTAAAAAGTGGCAAACATTGATAGGAAACACCAATTTGATGAATATAGCTTTTATACAGTGCATTATATAAATGGAGGAGATAAAGAAGAACATGAAAATGGCTGCTCAGTCTACGAGCTTCTGTAATTCAACCAATTGATCTGGACTTCCTGGCATTGTCAGAGTGGATTTCCCGGCATTGTTATTATTGGAGTGTATTATGGTTTGGACCAACCTTGCTCTAATAACATTTCTGTCCATTGCTCAGGGCATAATTTCAGCGTAAGATACTACTTTAAAGTCTATCTAATCCTGATCTAAAATTGAAATAAGCCACCGATAAAAACATGCAGTACCCAAAGGAAGGGCCAGTCCAGATCCATGTCGGCTACTGAAAATAAACATGGGTGGGCGAGCATAGAGCTGTAGTACCAGACGAACCTCAGTGAAGGGGCCAAATTGCTCCAGTACGTGCTCTAGTCCCTTCTTTATGCAGATTGCTGAAAGTATGGGGTATCAGACCTTAAATAGGTCTTTCAGTCTGGGATTTTTATGGCATATCCAAACTGACAGATTTGGGTCCCACCTCTTGAGATCAAAGGCCTACTGGCCCCCTACAGCCTGGTTGTGGCCACCAGTGGCAGTCAGGAAGAGGAGAACAAGTGAATGGGCTGTTTGGGTAACTTCTATGAACATTAAAGGGGTACTCCGCTGCTCAGCGTTTGGAACAAACTGTTCTGAACACTGGAGCCGGCGCCGGGAGTTTGTGACATCATAGCCCTGCTACCTCAGGATGTCACGCCCCACCCCCTCAATGCAAGTCTATGGGAGAGGGCGTGACAGCCATCACGCCCCTCCCATAGACTTGCATAGCATAGACGTCATGAGGGGGCGTGGGCTATGATGTCACCAGCTCCTGGCGCCGGCTCCAGTGTTTGGAACAGTTTGTCCCAAACCCTGAGCAGCCGAGTACCCCTTTAAATCTTACTAAGTACACCTAAAGGGGTACTCCAGTGGGGAAAAATATGTTTCCAAATCAACTGGTGCCAGAAAATTTAACAGATTTGTAAATTACTTCTATTTAAAAATCTTAACCCTTCCAGTACTTATCAGCTGCTCTATGCTCCAAAGGAAGTTCTTTTCAGTCTGACCACAGTGCTCTCTGCTGCCACCTCTATCTGTGTCAGAATCTGTCCAGAGCAGGAGAGGTTTGCTATGGGGGTTTGCTCCTGCTCTGGACAGTTCCTGACAAGGACAGAGGTGGAAGCAGAGAGCATTGCGGTCAGACTGGAAAGAACTCTTCAACTACCTCTGGAGCCTACAGCAGCTGATAAGTACTGGAAGGATTAAGATTTTTATATAGTAAGTAATTTACAAATCTGTACAACTTTCTGGCACCAGTTGATTTGAAAACATTTATTTTCCACTGGAGTACCCCTTTAATTTTTTATGGGGAAAACCTTCTCCTTTTTATGAGCTGAATACAGGGGTGTCCAGCCCTTGCTTCCATTACAGTTTCTATATGGGATCGCACCCCCAGAACTCAGTGGTTGCTCTCAAATTCATAATATTTATTGTTTCAGAGGAAGAAGAAGAAGGAACAATATTATAAAATTGGGAGATAACAATAATTCCTGTAGAACACAGAGCACCAACTTTCTTTTAAAGGGGTTATCCAGGAAAAAAACTTTTTTTTATATATATCAACTGGCTCCAGAAAGTTAAACAGATTTGTAAATTACTCCTATTAAAAAAATCTTAATCCTTTCAGTACTTATGAGCTGCTGAAGTTGAGTTATTCTTTTCTGTCTAAGTGCTCTCTGATGACACGTGTCTCGGGAACTGCCCAGTTTAGAAGCAAATCCCCATAGCAAACCTCTTCTACTCTGTGCAGTTCCTGAGACAAACAGAGATGTCAGCAGAGAGCACTGTTGCCAGACAGAAAACAACAACTCAACTTCAGCAGCTGATAATTATTGAAAGGATTAAGATTTTTTTTAATAGAAGTAATTTACAAATCTGTTTAACTTTCTGGTGCCAGTTGATATATATATGTAAAAAAGTTTTTTCCTGGAATACCCCTTTAAAGGGGTATTCCGCCCCTAGACATCTTATCCGCTATCCAAAGGATAGGGGATAAGATGTCAGATCGCCGCGGTCCCGCTGCTGGGGACCTCTGGGATCCCCGCTGTGGCACCGCGCTATCATTACAGCACAGAGTGAGTTCACTCTGTGCGTAATGACGGGCAATACGGGGACGGAGCAGCGTGACGTCATGGCACCGCCCCTCGTGACATCACGGCCCGTCCCCTTAATGCAAGTCTATGGGAGGGAGCGTGACGACAGCCACGCCCCCTCCCATAGACTTGTATTGAAAGGGGCGGGCCGTGACATCACGAGGGGCGGAGCCGTGACGTAACGATGCTTCGGCCCCTGTACCGCCCATCATTACGTGCAGAGCAAACTCGCTCTGTTCTGTAATGATAGCGCGGTGCCGCAGCGGGGATCCCAGGGGTCCCCAGCAGCGGGACCGCGGCGATCTGACATCTTATCCCCTATCCTCGGAATACCCCTTTAAGCTCTATGCATTATAACCTTGCCTATTGAAAGCTGAACAGCCGCTGGCTGTCCGGGCATGCTGGCAGTTGTAGTTTTGCAACAGCTGGAGGCGCCCTGGTTGGGAAACACTGCCCTACACTATCCATCCCATACAATCCACCTGCATGATGCCTTCTGAATGCTTTAATTTGTTTATTAGGAAGTCGCTTACAGTGGATCCGAGTAACATGTAAGGTCTATTCTAGTCTCTGTGTAGGCTGCAATTTCTTTTATTAGGCCCAAAAATAGCTCAGCACATATGTTACATGTGGCACACGGAGTACAATTATTTAAGTGGCTCATTAATTCTATTAAAAGTTTGAACATTTCCCGGATTTATTACTGTTAAAGAAGCCGCGCAGGCTCATTTACTACAATCTACGTGTACGGCTCTTATTATTTATTACATTAATTGCGCCTGTAGATTTTATGCTGCTTATAATGGCGTAAAATGAGATGGAAACAGCAGCTCTTCATTATTCCTCTCATCTTCTCTGATGGGAACATGCAAATGAATTCTTCGCCGCTACATTGTTATTGCGTCATGATGACTTGATAAGTCTGGGATTTATGGTAATGCTGGCGTTTATCTCACGTTCCTTTGTAGAACCACATAAATCAACATTATGTATTATTACAGTGGGTTGAGTCAAATGGCAAAATTAAAGGGAATGGATCACCTAGATTTTTTTTTTTTATAAAAGATGTTTTTTATAACAAAAAAAAATCCCCAAAAATGCATTATAAATAAGTTATCAATTGATGTAAATTTTACTTAGTGAAACAAGGATTTGTGGCCCCATCAAGCAGCAAGATTTCTGGCTCCCAGGTGTCTTTTATGGAGGAGCTGAGATTATGGAGGAGCCGAGATAAGGAGCTGAGATTAGGAGCACTCTCTTAAAGGGAACACTCCAAATCTGATTTTGTTACCTGTATAAAAGACACCTGTCCAATCAATCGGATTCCAAACTCTCCAGCATAACCAAGACCAAAGAGCTGTCCAAGGATGTCAGGGACAACATTGTAGACCTACACAAGGCTGAAATGGGCTACAAGACCATCGCCAAGCAGCTTGGTGAATAATTGCACCACCTGTTGTAAACTTCTCACCAATAGAAGAAATACAAAACCAATGTCAATCTCCCTCAGTCGGGGGCTCCGTGTAAAATCTCAGCTCACAAAGTTTCAATGATCATGAGAACGATAAGGAATCAGCCCAGAACTACACAGAAGGATTTTGTTAAAGGGGTACTCCGCTGCCCTGCTTTGGAAGCTCAGCTCCCCAGCGTCCGGAAGTTTATTGTTCCGAACGCTGCGTGTGGGCTTCCGTGTTCAGGACCGCCCCTCGTCATGTCACGCCCACCCCCCTCAACGAAAGTCTATGGGAAGGGGGCGCGACGGCCGTCGCGCCCCCTTCCCATAGACTTTCGTTGAGGGGGCGGGCAGGCGTGACATCACGAGGGGCGGCCCTGAACACGGAAGCCCGCACGCATCGTTCGGAACAATAAACTTCCGGACGCCTGGGAGCGGAGCTTCCGAAGCCGGGCAGTGGAGTACCCCTTGAATGATTCCAAGGCAGCTGGGACCATAGTCACCAAGAAAACATTTGGTAACTCACTGCGCCGTGAAGGTCTGAAATCCTGCCGCCCCTACAAGATCCCTCTGTTCAAGGAAGCTCATGTACAGGCCCGTCTGTAATTCGCAAATAAACATCAAAATGATTCAAAGGTTTATAGGCAAACTTCAGACAGGCTTGTACATGTGGGACATGGCCTGGCCACCATGCTGTATCACCACTTAGAGGCTAAGCTCCATGCCTAGCACCATTATAAAGCAACTTTTCCTCAGCAATTTCAGCATTCTGTCATTTTCCTCCTCTACCAGCATTTATGATGGAGAAGAGAAAAAGGACCGAAGACCTAAAAATTGTAGGACTTTTACTTTTCCTCAAACGCGGATAAACGCCAAGATGTCGCTGGCACTAAGTCGTACCAAGATAACTCGGCATTGGCTGCTAGTGACGCATTTCCTCACTTGGTCTCCTGTCTTCTGTGCTACTAGGTTCCATATGAGTATACACTTTTTTCTTGCATAACATATTCATCTTTTGGGCTGCATCCCAAGATAACTCCAAATTCAAAACAAAAGGCTTACACAACTTCCTGTCAGGTGTATTTTAAGTAATAACATGCTGAAGCCAATACAATTTATGATAACACTATATTAGTAAGATTCATAGCCAAAAAGAAAAGGTAGGGTCCATCAAAGAGAGAGCTGTTCTATACTGAAATCTCTCCAATCATGCTCATAGAAGCTCATGGTGCAACTACCTATAGAACCTATATGCCTTAATAGGGCAAATGTAATGTTAAAGGGGTATTCCGGCTTTATAGATCTTATCCCCTATCGGGGGATGCACCGAGATCGAGGGAGTCCCTAGCGGCAGGACCCCTGCGATCATACATCTTTGGATAGGGGATAAGATGTATAAGGCTGGAATTCCACTTTTTTTTTTTTTTTTTCTTCATATTTCCCGCAGAGTCTTTTACATTTATCACTGGTTTCTCATAGGAAACCATTGATCAATGATTCCTCCGCTTGACTGCTCATGCCTTGATCTCAGGCACTGAGCAGTCATTTGGTGATCAGACACCAGGAGGTAAGGTAGGAGACCCTCCTCGTGTCCCAGAGCTGTTCGGGATGCCGCGATTTAGCCGGCAGTGATTTACTTTCACTTTAGACGCGGCATTCAACTTTCAAAGCCACGTCTAATGGGTTAATAGCGCTCGGCACCGCGATCATTGCCGTGCGTTATTAGCCGGGCCCGACCCGCCATGACGCGGGGCCACGTCATAGAAAGGGAAAGGACTCAGAACGTACCGGTATGTCCTTGGTCCTTAAGAGGTTAATAGGTGGAAATATGTTGTATTAGTAGGGAAATCTATTTTAAGTGAATACAATGTTTCAAGTATTGTTAAACCTGATGAATCCAGCATAATGAGAATTTTGATAGCCCAGATCCTTACTTATTGCTAGGTGAAATAAAAAGCAAATTACTTTGTGTATACGTGATTTCTACTTGGTATATTGCATTACAAAGAAGAAGGTAATTGATATAAATAAGTCTTAGTCAATAACCATGTTTCTGTTTTCCTCCATATTGCTTCCACGCCATAATTATTCTTCTCAAGGATTTACAGCAATCATACTTTCCCCATCAATCTGGAAACCATAAAAGTCTACAAGAAAGGGCATTTCAGGACCCTCAAGTACAAGAGAGGTTAATGAAATACATCACCAAGGCATATGCGGACCATGAAAAGCCCTTTTGTATTGATCTTCTCCTACTCAGATAATTGCATAGGCACCGGTCCAAAACAGTGTAGTTAGAAACCTTGGTAAGGACTGTCAAACCATAAAGCAATTTGCAAGTCACTTTTTGCATTTGTAAGGGAAAGCCATTAGCTTATCGTATACACTGCAAGTTCATTTGTTCACCCAGAGACAATAGTCTGATAGATAGTGTCACTTGTGTCAAGAAGTGGCAAGAAAGCCGAAATACATTTTCAACCGTTATGTATGTTAATTTCGGGAAGACAACTTGTATACATGGTTGTGTGTCCATACGAAAGGTATGAAATATTCATTATGATCCAATTTATATTTGGACACGAACAAGGCGTTGGACATTGGAACTCGGAATTGGGATTTCAATGAAGAATATGGCTCATGAAGTCAATGACTCATCAAAGTCGTTGGCTTCCTAAAAGTACAGAATGTTTCTAGATATATCTGGATAGCTCCTAGGCAGGCAAATTCCTTACAGAAATGTGAGTAGTGTAACCAATACAAGTAACAAAAAATTGGTGAAAGCAAGTCCACAATAAGCAAAAGAAGAATGAAGCACTCACCAGGTATTGAAGGACAATTCAAGCTGCTTTATTTCATCTTGCATGACAACACATGAACACCAAAGGGAGAGCGGACAGAACAAACAGGTTGGGCAGAGGCTAAGGGCGACGGTCTATGTTCGCGCACGTAGCGCTTCGTCAGGCCCGTTCGATGGTGAGTGCTCCATTCTTCTTTTGCTTATTGTGGACTTGCTATTACACTTACCTAATGTGAGCACCGGGAAGGTCTGATAGAGTGCAGCGTTAGCGGTTTTAGTGGACGGCCACACAGCAGTGCCGGGCGCCCTTCTGTTTAGGGACTAAAAATAAGATGGAAGTCCAAAATGTATTTCACATAATTAAAAATTTATGAGAAAATGAACACCAAAAAGGTGGTTTTAAAAGCATAGCAGAAACGCCGTTGGCGTTTCTGCTATGCTTTTAAAACCACCTTTTTGGTTTTCATTTTCTCATTAATTTTCACCAATTTTTTGTTACCTGTTTATACCAAGTCTGCGGCTTGGCCATCGGTTCCGTGCTTCCAAGTAACCACAGAAGTTCCTTCAATTCAAAGAAACTATAGGGTGGTGAGCTGGTCACTATTTTTTCTTTATATGCATATGTAACCAATACAAGCATACTTAGAAATATTCCACCAGTGTTAGCTAGACTTGTGAAAAAACAGTGTTGGACGTTGGTTCCTTCCACTCACCAGTTGACTGACCATCTATGTAAACATGTACAAGTCCACTCATTGTGACAATTAGAGATGAGCTAACTTACAGTAATTTGATTAGTCACGAACTTCTCAGCTTGGCAGTTGATGACTTTAGCTTGCATGAATTAGTTCAGCTTTCAGGTGCTCCAGTGGGCTGGAGACTCTCTCCTACGACTGTATCCACCTTTTCCAGCCCACCGTAGCACCTGAAAGCTGAACTCATTTATGCAGGCTAAAATTCGCAAACGCCGAGAATTTTGTGACAAATCGAAATACTGCAAGTTCGCTCATCTCTAGTGACCATCAATAAGATCAAATGGGTTATTTGTTGACCAATCAATAAGAAATAGTCCCAAGTGGTAAGAGATTGGCTCCAAAGTCAGATCTAAATGAGGTTGTTTTCTACTGAATCCTTGGGAATTTTTATTGTGTCAGAGTTTGTACCCAACAATGGATGTTCTGATGGGCCAGTCAAATGTTGAGATAAAGTGTTTGTCCCAATCATGTCTTCTAATGTCATGTTCTACTATAGTACTAGAATTTCTCTACATCATAACTAAAGGTCCGATCTCAGTCACTTGTCCTTCTTTACAGTCATTTGTATATGGTATTGGTTCCAGCAAGAAGCATTCGTCTAACATCAAACTCACATTCATCCACCAGACTGGCAGATGGTGAACTGCTCCAGAGACCGACAGTTTTACATTGTTCCAGCCAACACTTTGTAGTGTTGTCTGAGATTTGAGTGAGGTTATTTGGCTAGGAAAACACAAATTTATTTGCTACTTTCATTTTTATTGGCTCAGTGCGGCGGGGTGGGGGATGGTCACATGCTATGTGTTTTTGGACAAACTCCTCGGCAATGTTTGATGCAGTTTCTGTAGCCAAAGCCAGGAGAAGCTCCAGCAGGACATAGAATTATAGAAACAGATATAGCCGGTGCTGACATTACCATGACTGCCACATTGGTGATATTTCTCGGTGCCAGGTGGGTACAATCTAGATAAGTTTACATGAGCAGTGATGCATACATGCATTGATGCTACTACATTTGGAGGTCCAGACAGTGAGCAACGATGCACACAGTACAAAATTGGAAATTCATGGCTATACAGGCAACACCTTTACCCAATAGACAACATTTTAACAAACTAAAAGCTTGTTTTATACCTTTCACACTTTCATATACCCAAAATAACATGTTGACTGTAAACCGGCGCATTCACATGAACAATGGAGTGTTCATACAAGACTATGTCCACCACTTCAGGTCTCTACTTGTAAATCATTGTTACAGACTATCCACAGACCAAAGACCCCTGTCCATTGGCTCTAGCAACGCATTTGGGTGTCAATAGGATCTCCTGCATCACATGATACACAAACATTGCATTATGTGCTATTTTCATGCTTAACACATTCCCGATCGTATGGCACAGTTTGAAAATAGTGTTATAATTAGTTTTTCTTTTCTTTAATGAGTCGTAATTTTTATTTTTTTTATTTTTTTTACTTTGAGTTCAATTTCTAATGGTTTAATTTATTGCACCAAAAATGTATTGAAATACCCTTAAAGGGGTACTCCGGCACTAAGACATCTTATCCCCTATCCAAAGGATAGGGGATAAGATGCCTGATCGCAGGGGTACCGCCGTTGGGGACCCCCGTGATCTTTCATGCAGCACCCCGTTACCATCAGCCCCCGGAGCTGATGGTAACGGGGGGGGGGGGGGGGGGCGTCACATGGGGGCGGAGCCGTGATGTCACAATACTCCGGCTCCCCCCGGTTACATGTTCAATATAGTGTATTTCTTTTGCATTGACCTTATTTTTGGCTGTGCATTACTATATATTTGCCAGCTTTTTTGCTCTTGTTTTTTTTATGTAATCATATGACACCCGATGGCTGCTATGTTAACCGATCAGCACCCCACAATTGTGTCATGTGATCAAGTGACAGAGGGGAATGGTGCCTGTTTAGATACTGATCCTGGGCATCACTAGAACTGGTTTCATGTAGTCAAGTGAGTAGATACCGTAAGTTATATTATTTTATCAGCAGACCCATTTTTGTTTTCTGTAGACCTACAATCCTCATTGGCACCATATAAAGTGTCCACAAAAGTGTCCACCCTTACCTTTGCTTTTATTTTGTTAAGGGCTGATTTGTCAGGATTTAAACTTGATATATTCTTGTAAGATTTATTTTATTTTACATGACGGCCGATGCATCTCGGTTGGTGGCCAGAGGCACCAGAGGCATCCATCAGTCTGTAAGTACATACATTGATTCCTTACAGTAAAAATCTTCATGGGAGCCTATAGGCACTCCTCTGGGGAAAAACTCAACAGGTGTGCTTAAAAATTCATATCAATAAGGAAATGGAAATTTCTAGACATAGACAGATGAAGGTCTTAGCTGACAAGACAATAAGAACAATATATTTTTTTTTAAATCAAGTGTTAAACAGATTTGTAAGTTACTTCTATTTAAAAAAAAACATAATCCTTCCAGTACTTATCAGCTGCTGTATACTACTGAGGAAGTTCTTTTCTTTGTGAATTTATTTTCTGTCTGACCACAGTGCTCTCTGCTGACACCTCTGTCCATGTCAGGAACTGTCCAGAGCAGGAGAGGTTTTCTATGGGGATTTGCTCCTGTTCTGGACAGTTCCTGACATGGACAGCAGAGAACACCGTGGTCAGACAGAAAGTAAATTAAAAAAGAAAATTACTTTTTCTATAGTATACAGCAGCTGATACGTACTGGAAGGATTAAGATTTTTTTAATAGAATTAATTGTGGTGGACCAGTACAGGAGTTGCACCCCTGTACCATTGCTGCCCTGTCAGGTGGACTCTATTTTAGTGATCTCTCCCCCCCCCCCCCCCTTTAATCTATGTTCCCTAAATAGTTAATAAGCAACTATGTTATCTAATATAATGTGTATATATTGTTATGTGCCTTTCAATACTGTTGTCATGTGTTGTAACCAAGGAAGGTACCAGTGACCATGTGACCTATAGAGTGACCTATGGGACCCCTCCAGAGTATCCCCCATAAAAACCCTGGGAGGAGCTAGCTCAGTCTCTTGAGATTAATTCTCTACTGAGTGCAGTAAGTTCAAGTCCTGAGAAAGTGTCTGGTGTCCTGAGGAGGCCCAAAGCCTACCACGCAGCCACGCATCCACAAGTCCACTACCCCACAGGTGAACATCAAAAGCTGGTAAGCTGCATACGGGGTGAAGTCAGTCTAGTCAAGCCCATCAAGATCACTCTGTATACAGTCAGCGTGGTCCTGAAGCAAATTGTCCAAATCTACTATAAGTCCCAGCAAGTACTAGAGTCTCTGAAGTCACTGGTCACCTCCTTGGGCCTAACTGAGCTGTCAAGACTATTACACCTGTCTAATCTCAGTAAAGCTGCCGTTGTTCTGTAACTTGGTGTCAGAGTCATTATTTGCTTTGTGCCTAGCCCAGGATCCAGCGGCATACCTTCGGGTGGTACAGAAGTTAAACCATGCTCTGGCGTCACAAACACAAGGGGTTAATGCCATCTTCCCCTAGTGTATCAACATCTGCCCTCATCACACCCTCACCACATGATTTACAAATCTGTTTTCCTTTCTGGCACCAGTTGTTTAAAAAAACATAATTAATAGTTATTTTAAGGCCATGCACTTTTGGTTACAAAATTAGGTAGCAGCAAAGGCACTTCCGATATATTTCCCTTTGCGACTCACCTACAAGAAAAAACAACTACCACCTACTACTAGAAGTTACCAGAGCAGCTCCCCTGAGGATGGTCGTGAAACACACGTTGGGGGTTTTGGATTAGCACCTCTCGTTGGGGTCTTGGAGGGGCAGCTGAATATAGAATATGGGTAAGGAGCTTTGCTAACCTTATGAAGTCATTAATGTTCTTATCACTGCAGGTCTATTTAGTAATTGACTGGTCTGATATGTACTATGACTCACTGCAGTACTAACAATAGAATATAATGACCTTCAAGGATTGGAGTTATGAATTGCAGTCTTATTAGAGACACTCACCTATGTAATGGATGTACTACATTTTTATGTAAATTGATATATTGATACACCCACTTTCCTCCATAATTCTGTGGACTTTTTCTAAGACCTTGCATATAGTGTTTTTTAATGATACTGTTATCAATAAAAGTTAGACATTTTAATGAGATAGTAGATTTTGACTTAATTCTTATTTTTTGCATACACTTACTACTAGAAGCAGTATTTATATAGGACAGCATTGTGGCTCAGTGGTTAGCCCTTGGGTCTTGTCTTAAAGGGGTACTCCGCCCCTGGCATCTTATCCCCTATCGAAAAGGGGACCCCGGGGATCGCCGCTGCAGCACCGCACTATCATTACTGCACAGAGCGAGTTCACTCTGTGCGTAATGACGGGCGATACAGGGGCCGGAGCAGCGTGACGTCATGGCTTCACCCATCATGACATCACGGCCCGTCCCCTTAATGCAAGTCTATGGCAGGGGACATGACGACCACCACGCCCCCTCCCATAGACTTGTATTGACGGGGGCGGCCGTGACGTCACGAGGGGCGGAGCCATGACGTAACGATGCTCTGGCCCCTGTATTGCCCATCATTACGTGCAGAGTGATCTCGCTCTGCGCAGTAATGATAGCGGGGTGCTGCAGCAGTGATCCCCGGGGTCCCCAGCAGCAGGACCCTGGCGATCTGACATCTTATCCCCTATCCTTTGGATAGGGGATAAGATGTCTAGGGGCAGAGTACCCCTTTAAACACGTAAATTGATCAAGACTCAGGCTAGTCCTAGAGGCAGGCGACCTCTTCCCTTGTTCATGTTGCTCCCACTGCATGCAGTTCACTGAGGAGGAGGGGGTGTTCTCATGCTTGCCCTCACATCTCATGTGGGAACTTCCACTTTCACTTTTCAGATCTGACAATTAGCTGCTCTGTGCACTGAGGCTCTATTATTTCAAATGCATATTAAAATGAGTAATAGAAACGTCACTGAAGACATCACGTGACCGACAAGACCCGGAAATAGCGGAACTCCAAGATTAGGCAGGGGAAAGAGTTTACAGAGGGACAGGAAATACGGAGCATGGCGAAAAGCGCCGCATATATGAGGTAAGCTAATTATCTTTAGAAACTAAATCAGGATTGGTTGTATGCAAGCACTTGGGGAGTAAACTGGGAAGTGATTGGAGAATCCTTGGGATGGATGAAGGGATTGAAACTATAAAAGGCGGAACTAACGGCCGCCGCGTGTCTTATGCCTCATATACCCCTGGTGACGTGACTGCTGTCATGAAACATGTAGGGGAGGCATTGTTTGTTTGGTTTTTAGATACAGCGGAGTATCCACAATATAGATCCTGTAGCACTGCAGGCACAGGAGATACATGATTTGGAATACCAAATAGCAATATAATTATATCAGTTGGACAAGATCAGCTGGGTTTTTAAAACTGTTCTGTTTACCCCAAATACATTTTAATATGCATTTGAAATAAAAGTGAAGTTTTAGGGAGGGTGCTTTAAATAGGGTTTTGCACCCCCACCTGGAGCAGCCTCTAGGTGTGGGGTTTGGATATTATTTTGGTTCCTAATAAATCCGGCACATTATACTGTAGCATAGCTTGTCATATGAAGCAATGGTCTTAGTCAACGCCGGTCTTAGTCACTCCCCCCCCCCCCCCCCCCCCATAGACCGTGTGTGCCGTCTGGTGACATAATAATATCATCTATAATACACATCTTGCCATGCCATAAGGCAGCATAATCAGCCGTGCAATGCATTCAAGGAGATAATTACATGGCAGGAAAGGAAATGCTGTATATTATAATGTAAAACACATTCCTAGCCCTGACGCAGGGTGACAACATATGCTGGGTAAGGTGAAATAGGGGCTTAGTCTCCCGCTCCGGCTTGCTGGACCATGGTATCTTTCCCCAGCTTCCCCCCCAGTTACGTTCCATTTCTCTGCTCCTCTAGTTTCAAGAGGCAGCTGGAGAAGAGAGATAAGGCGACCAAGAGAATAGACATCAGCCTATTAGCACAATCACTACATTGCTGTATGAAGAGAGACTAAGTAAATAATCAGCCGCTAACCTAAATAAGGCAAATGTAAGAGCCAGGATCTGACTCCTACCAACTTGGCAGTTCAGCATGGACACCTTTCAATTGCAGTGCCAGCCCAGCAATTAGCTTCAAAAATGTCATTGCACGTCTATCTATAAAAAAATAAATAAAAATATGTTGACTTCTGTATTTGCTGCTAATCTATACAAAAAGAGGAACCAATAACCACTTAGTTGGGGTTATCAGCTGTAAAGCATAAGTCTAAATTGGCAATGGCACAATAATTGACGTCACGTTATTTTGAAAATAAAATGTAAACATGGGTCGTACTTTGGACAGTCACTGTCTAAAGTACGACCCATGTTTTAATTTTATTTTCAAAATTAAATTCAATCGAAATTCTTTTTATAAACATATATGTGGTGAACTTGGGGGATAAAGCCTTTTGGGGTGTAGGGTAGATAGGGTGTTACTGTTCAGAATAGTAAAGGGCGCTGTTAACCCTTGTCACTCGTGACACCAGGGTGAGGGTTAAATTCTTCCCAAGAGCAATAGGTGATGCGGAAATAAAGGATTGTCCACAACCACTGTTAACTGAAAACTTGCAGGAACTTTTACTGAAGAATTTCTGTACATGCAGCAATAGTAACAGTCCAGATAACAGAGTCTCTACAGATATAGCTGAGCAGTGAATGACAGTTGGTTGGGATCAGATAAGCTCAATTTAGCTTCTTAGGGATAGTGGGGAATTGCTTAGTCTATCCATTATGTTAGAGGCCTAGGCAGTAAGGCTTTGGCCTAGTAACTCGTCTTGTAAGCTGCGGAGGTCCTACCTCTTCCAGAGTCAGCAACCCAAGAGAGGGATCAAGATGGCGCAGGTCCCTTATATGGACAGGGGCTGGCCGTTTTGGATTGGTCCATAACAACTGTCACTCACCGTTACATTGCATTGTGGGTGAACACGTCATGGGAACCTCCAAAGGTCCTGTAGCAAAACCATAGAGTTCTAACCTAATCACGTGACCCGCAGGTCCTGCTACGCTGAATAGGTAGGCAATTAAATATATACACATTTATACTTATATTTATAAGAACTTTTATACAGTCATAGACTAACTGAGGGGTGACAAGGGGATAACTATAGGAGAGGGACCCCAACGTTCCTAGGGACTCTGACTATGGGGACCTCTACAAAGGTAACGTATGAAATACGGTACCGGGATACCACATATATATATATATATATATATATATATATAAAAGTATATATATATATATATATATATATATATATATATTAGTATATTTGTAGAAGATTTGGAGGGCACTGCTCTATTTCTTTTTGTACTTTTAATATTGAATATCGGAGTGTTGTTTGTGGTATCAGTGGCCGTTGCTGCTTATATTACAATTTCTTTTCACTGACGTGGTGTTAAGTGTCAAGAGGGGCTATGTATGTAGTAACAAAGAGAAGGTTCACTTGTACTCACTGGTCTTGTGATGGTCTGTGTTTTGGATTATTCCGTTGTGCTGGGAGACGACTGTATGAGGGTGCTCAGAGGCTAACAGCCGTTTTCGCGTACAACCGCGCGCTTCTTCCGGCCGGACGGCTGTGCGCGAAAACGGCTGTTAGCATCTGAGCACCCTCATCCAGTCGTCTCCCAGCACAACGGAATAATCTGAAATACAGACCATCACAGGACCGGTGAGTACAAGTGAACCTTCTCTTTGTTACTATATATATATATATATATATATATATATATATATATATATATATATTTAAATGAGAAGCCCCCTCATTGTTCATTTGTACCTGATTGTTTTCAGATCATCTGGTGCCAGAAAGTTAATACAAATTTGTAAATTACTTTTATTAAAAAATATCAAGCCTTCTAGTACTTATAAGCTGCTGTATACTACAGAGGAAGTCATGTAGTCTTTCCACTCAGACATGGTGCTCTTTGTTGTTGTTACGCCGAGCGCTCCGGGTCCCCGTTCCTCCCCGGAGCGCTCGCCTCATCTTCGTTGTTGCAGCGCCCCGGTCAGATCCACTGACCGGGTGCGCTGCGGTCCCGCCTTCAGCCGGGATGCGATTCGCGATGCGGGTAGCGCCCGCTCGCGATGCGCACCCCGGTCCCCGTACCTGACTCGCTCTCCCTCGGTCCTGTCCCGGCGCGCGCGGCCCCGCTCCCTAGGGCGCGCGCGCGCCGGGTCTCTGCGATTTAAAGGGCCAGTGCACCAATGATGGTGCCTGGCCCAATCTTCCCTATTAGCTTAATTGGCTCCCACCTGTGCACTTCCCTATATCACCTCACTTCCCCTGCACTCCCTTGCCGGATCTTGTTGCCTTAGTGCCTAGTGAAAGCGTTCCCTTGTCTGTTCCTAGCCCGTGTTCCTGACCTCCTGCCGTTGCCCCTGACTACGATCCTTGCTGCCTGCCTCGACCTTCTGCTACGTCCGACCTTGCTTCTGCCTACTCCCTTGTACCTCGCCTATCTTCAGTATCTTCAGCAGCCAGAGAGGTGAGCCGTTGCTAGTGGATACGACCTGGTCACTACCGCCGCAGCAAGACCATCCCGCTTTGCGGCGGGCTCTGGTGAAAACCTGTAGTGGCTTAGAACCGGTCCACTAGCACGGTCCACGCCAATCCCTCTCTGGCACAGAGGATCCACTACCTGCCAGCCGGCATCGTGACAGTAGATCCGGCCATGGATCCCGCTGAAGTTCCTCTGCCAGTTGTCGCTGACCTCACCACGGTGGCCGCCCAGCAAGCCCGACAGATCGCCCTTCTAACCCGTCAGCTGTCGGAAATGTCCACCATTTCGCACCAACTTCAGTCGCAACTTCTCCAGCATTCTTCTCCTCCGCCAGCTCCTGCACCTCCTCCGCAGCGAGTGGCCACTCCTAGCCTCCGCCTGTCCTTGCCGGACAAATTTAATGGGGACTCTAAGTATTGCCGTGGCTTTCTTTCGCAATGTTCCCAGCACTTGGAGATGATGTCGGACCAGTTTCCTACTGAAAGGTCTAAGGTGGCTTTCGTGTTCTGCCTTCTGTCTGGAAAAGCCCTGTCATGGGCCGCACCGCTCTGGGACCGCAATGACCCCGTCACTGCCTCTGTACACTCCTTCTTCTCGGAAATTCGAAGTGTCTTTGAGGAACCTGCCCGAGCTTCTTCAGCCGAGATTGCCCTGCTGAACCTGGCCCAGGGTGTTTCTTCCGTTGGCGAGTACGCCATTCAGTTCCGTGCTCTTGCTTACGAGTTGTCCTGGAATAGTGAGGTTCTCTGCGCGACCTTTAAAAAAGGCCTATCCAGCAACATTAAAGATGTTCTGGCCGCACGAGAGACTCCTGCTGACCTACATGAACTCATTCATCTAGCCACTCGCATTGACATGCGTTCTTCCGGATGGCGTCTGGAGCTCCGCCTGGATATGGACTTTGTTCGCACGAAGCGTTTTTTCTCCCCGGCTCCTCTCTCCTCTGGTCCTCTGCAATCTGTTCCTGTGCTTCCCGCCGCGGAGGCTATGCAAGTTGACCGGTCTCGCTTGACACCTCAAGAGAGGACACGACGCCGCATGGAGAATCTTTGCCTGTACTATGCCGGTACCGAACACTTCCTGAAGGATTGTCCTATCCGTCCTCCCCGCCTGGAAAGACGTACGCTGACTCCGCACAAAGGTGACACAGTTCTTGATGTCAACTCTGCTTCTCCACGCCTTACTGTGCCTGTGCGGATATCTGCCTCTACCTTCTCCTTCTCTACTATGCTCTTCTTGGATTCCGGATCTGCAGGAAAATTTTTTTTGGCCTCTCTCATCAACAGGTTCTACGTTCCTGTGACCAGTCTCGCCAGACCCCTCTACATCTATTGTTTTTACAATAAAAGATTGGACTGTCTCGTACGTTTCCACACAGAACCCCTCCTAATGTGCATCGGACCTCATCACGGAAAAATTGAGTTTTTTTTCCTCAGGTTCTTTGGCCCCAAGAAGAGGGGGAGACCCAAGGGGGGGGGTACTGTTACGCCGAGCGCTCCGGGTCCCCGTTCCTCCCCGGAGCGCTCGCCTCATCTTCGTTGTTGCAGCGCCCCGGTCAGATCCACTGACCGGGTGCGCTGCGGTCCCGCCTTCAGCCGGGATGCGATTCGCGATGCGGGTAGCGCCCGCTCGCGATGCGCACCCCGGTCCCCGTACCTGACTCGCTCTCCCTCGGTCCTGTCCCGGCGCACGCGGCCCCGCTCCCTAGGGCGCGCGCGCGCCGGGTCTCTGCGATTTAAAGGGCCAGTGCACCAATGATGGTGCCTGGCCCAATCTTCCCTATTAGCTTAATTGGCTCCCACCTGTGCACTTCCCTATATCACCTCACTTCCCCTGCACTCCCTTGCCGGATCTTGTTGCCTTAGTGCCTAGTGAAAGCGTTCCCTTGTCTGTTCCTAGCCCGTGTTCCTGACCTCCTGCCGTTGCCCCTGACTACGATCCTTGCTGCCTGCCTCGACCTTCTGCTACGTCCGACCTTGCTTCTGCCTACTCCCTTGTACCTCGCCTATCTTCAGTATCTTCAGCAGCCAGAGAGGTGAGCCGTTGCTAGTGGATACGACCTGGTCACTACCGCCGCAGCAAGACCATCCCGCTTTGCGGCGGGCTCTGGTGAAAACCTGTAGTGGCTTAGAACCGGTCCACTAGCACGGTCCACGCCAATCCCTCTCTGGCACAGAGGATCCACTACCTGCCAGCCGGCATCGTGACAGTTGTCTCCTTTGTCAGTGTCAGGAACTGTCCAGTGCAGGAGAGGTTTGCTATGGGGATTTGCTTCTGCTCAGGACAGTTCCTAAAATGGACAGAGGTGGCAGCAGAGATCACCTTCTATGACTGGAAAGACTACACAACTTCCTCCAGAGTATACAGTAGCTGATAAGTACTGGAAGGCTTGAGTAATTCACAATTTTGTATAACTTTCTTGCCCCAGTCAATTTAAAAACAGATTTTCTTTTTTAGGCGGAATACCTTTGTAATGTTTTGCAAAGTGTTGAATGTGTCTGCTAGTTATTGTTAAAGGGAACCTGTTATCTTTTCATGCTGTCTGAAACACAAGTCATCGGGGTGGTCTTTGGTGGCTTCGTTCTGCTTCACCAGCTCTGCTTATACCTAAACAGGAAAAGATCTAGCAATCAAGGTTGATTGGGTGGGGAGAAGCTGTCAGGGAAAGGCCCAACATCTCATGGTTCAGGCAGCATGAAAGTAAAGACAGGTTCCCTTTCACTATTGGCTCTTGGCTATAGTGGCACACAGGAAAGGATAGTCTGGGGTCACAAGACAACTGCCAGGGTGGCTTAAAGGGGGTACTCCGGTGGAAAACTTTTTTTTTAATAAACTGGTGCCAGAAAGTTAAACAGATTTGTAAGTTACTTCTATTAAAAAATCTTAATCCTTCCAGTACTAATTAGCTGCTGAATACTACGTAGGAAATTATTTTCTTTTTGGAACACAGAGCTCTCTGCTGACATCACGACCACAGTGCTCTCTGCTGACATCTCTGTCCATTTTAGGAACTGTCCAGAGCAGCATATGTTTGCTATGGGGATTTTCTCCTACTCTGGACAGTTCCTAAAATGGACAGAGATGTCAGCAGAGAGCACTGTGGTCATGATGTCAGCAGAGAGTACTGTGTTCCAAAAATAAAAGAATTTCCGCTGTAGTATTCGGCAGCTAATAAGTACTGGAAGGATTACGCTTTTTTAATAGAAGTAATTTACAAATCTGTTTAACTTTCTGGCACCAGTTGATTAAAAAAAAAAGTTTTCCACTGGAGTACCCCTTTAAGAGACTCCTACTCTGTGTGAATGGCGGGAGTTCTTTTTGCCTTATTATAAGAGATAGGGCCAAGTTTAACTGGGGTCATGTGTGCATGAAAGTGTGACGTTAGTAAAGTTTATGGTTGACATAGGAAATGAGTGATAGAGCTGGCTTAGGAGAGAGAGAAAGCATTGTGTGCCAAGACTGAGGGGAGATCACATTAGTTATAGGCATGTTTAGTGGCAAATCTTAACAAAGGGCCTGATCATGATTGGTAAGGGCGCCCCCTAACAATGCGACAGGTATAAGCGACAAAGGTGCTTAAAGGGGTACTCTGGGGAATTTATTTATTTTTTAAATCAACTGGTAAATTACTTTTGTTTAAAAATCTTAATCCTTCCAGTACTTATCAGCGGCTGTATGCTCCACAGGAAGATCTTTTCTTTTTAAATGTATTTTCTGTCTGACCACGGTGCTCTCTGCTGACACCTCTGTCTGCCTCAGGAACTGTCAAGAGCAGGATAGGTTTGCTATGGGAATTTGCTCCTGCTCTGGACAGTTCCTGACATGGACAGAAGCATCAGCAGAGAGCACTGTGCTCAGACAGAAAAGACATTTAAAAAGAAAACAACTTCCTTTGTAGCATACAGCAGCTGATAAATATTGGAAGGATTAAGATGTGAAGTAATTCACAAATCTCTTTAACATTCTGGCACCAGTTGATTAAAAATTATATATATATATATATATATATATATATATATGTTTTTCACTGGAGTACCCCTTTAAGGAAAAGACTTGTGTACCATTCTAAAGTAAGAGAAAGCTAGCTACCAGCGTTAAAATCAGAAATGACGCTACTGGGAACAACTGGGGCTTTTGTTGAAGTTCAGTGCATCTTCCTGGTCAAAACCACAATTCATAGCCTGACGGTAAACTTCCTGTTTTTGCGCTGTACTGTGTGATCCCACTTGTTATAGCGACATGTTTCCTAGCAGGATTATAACAAATGTCCCTGCCAGGCCACCTTACCATGACAAGGCCTGTCAGCCATCTCTCAATGCCATCTCCCAACCCTATACAAAGCTCGTACAAATAAGGCAGGGTTCACACCAAGTTTTTACAATACAGTTCCCGTGTCAGGTTTTTGATAAAAAATAAAAAAAAAATGGATTCCTCAAAACCTGACTAAACTGTATCAAAACGTGTGTACAAATTTTATTCCATATATGGTTAAAAACCGAATATGGTTGGAAAAATGATGTCTGGTTGCATCTGTTTTTTAAGAAAAAAAAATGTATACGTTTTTATCTTTTCACTCCATTATAAATAAAGTTTCACTTGTTTGATTGAAATTCCAAGAAAATAAACTGTGCAAAGTAAAAAACCGCATGGTAAAAACCGGATGGAACTGTATGCACATACAGTTCTGTATGGTTCCCATTGACTCCCATGTTGAAAAAAAAAAAGTATACGTTTCAATACGGTTTTTCACCCGGACCAAAAACCATGGTAGGCAACGGTTTTGGGTATGGGAAAAAAAACTGACAAAACCGTACAGGATGCAAAACGGACACAACCTGATGCATCGTTTGGTATACGATTTTCAATGGAGAGTCAATGAATACGGTTTTCAATATGGTTCCGTACGGTTTTCAAATTGAAAACGTATATGGGAACTGTATTGCAAAAACGTGGTGCGAACCCGGCCTAACAGAGAGAAACCATTCCATGTTTTCTATAGGAATGTGATGCTACAAAATGGTTAGGCCAAGTTCACATCATAGCTCTATAGCAGGATCCGTTCATGAAGAAAAGGGGGGGCTGAACGGTCTGCTGAACAACAGACACCACCGAATCCAGGCAGATCCCATTGATTTTCATTGTGGTCCGTCTGGTTTCCATCTGCTGTCTGTCTTTTTCAGCAGGACTCGAGGGGAGAAAAGAAAACTGATTGTAGTATTTTTTTCTCTGTTCATCCTGCTACTTCAATGGATTCTGCAGATGGAGCTCAGACACCAATGAGAGCTTAGCCTTATAAAGCTAGTAATGTAAGGCTAGTCATAGAAAGCTAATATAAAGCTATAAACCTTATAAAGCTAGTAATGTAAGGCTAGTCATAGAAAGCTAATATAAAGCTATAAACCTTATAAAGCTAGTAATGTAAGGCTAGTCATAGAAAGCTGATATAAAGCTATAAACCTTATAAAGCTAGTAATGTAAGGCTAGTCATAGAAAGCTAATATAAAGCTATAAACCTTATAAAGCTAGTATCAGTAAAAAGCATCACACTTTATTAAAGGGGTACTCCGCCCACAGATATCTTATCCCCTATCAAAAGGATAAGGGATAAGATGTCTAATCGCTGGGGTCCCGCCGTTGGGCCCCCTGCGATCTCCGTGTTGCGTCCGACATTCTAACAGTATATTTAGACACTGGGTTTGGGCAGCAAGAGACGTGACCTTACACCATGTCTGTCGTGATGTCACAACACGTCCCCTCTATTCATGTCTATTGGATAAGGGATAAGATGTCTAATCGCTGGGGTCCCGCCGTTGGGCCCCCTGCGATCTCCGTGTTGCGTCCGGCATTCTAACAGTATATTTAGAACACTGGGTTTGGGCAGCAAGAGACGTGACCTTACACCATGTCTGTCGTGATGTCACAACACGTCCCCTCTATTCATGTCTATTGGATAAGGGATAAGATGTCTAATCGCTGGGGTCCCGCCGTTGGGCCCCCTGCGATCTCCGTGTTGCATCCGACATTCTAACAGTATATTTAGTACACTGGGTTTGGGCAGCAAGAGACGTGACCTTATGCCATGTCTGTCGTGATGTCACAACACGTCCCCTCTATTCATGTCTATTGGAAGGAGGTGTGATGGCCCATTGACATGAATGGAGGGCATAGGGGATAAGATGTCTGTGGACGGAGTACCCCTTTAAAGGGGTACTCCGGTGCAAAACATCTCATCCCCTATAAAAAGCATAGGTTATAAGATGTTAGATCACAGGGTCCCGCCACTGGGGACCGCCGCGATCTCCGGGCCAGCTGCAGCAGTGTCTGGAACACAGACCTGTGGAGTTCCCGTGTTTGTGATGTCACACCACGTCCCCTCCATTCATGTATATGGGAGGGGGCGTGACGGCTAGTGCAAAGCCATCATGCCTCCTCCCATAGACCTGAATGGAGAGGGCATGGCGGCTGTAGTCGCCAGTCATCCGTCACAGAGCGTAGGTCGCTCTGTGCACGGATGACCGGGGTGCCACGCCGGCAATCGCGGGGGTCTCCAGCGACAGGATCCCTGTGATCTAACATCTTATCCCCTATCCGTTTGATAGGGGATAAGATGTTTTGCGCCGGAGTACCCCTTTAAGTATTGGCTACATTGTACAGTTCCCTTCCAGCGGCCTGAATGTAATATTGAACACACACATTTGCTACCATTCCACCTCAAAAGTCATTGGCTTTAAAGTTTCATAATACAAAGGGGTACTTCAATGAAAAGTTATATAGATTTGTAATTTTCTCCAATTCCCGAAAATTAAGCCTTCCAGTACTTATCTGCTGCTGTATTGTCTGGATATAGTCATATAGTCTTTCAAATCAGACACAGTGCTCTCTGCTGCCACTTCTGTCCATCTCAGGAATTGTCCAGAACAGTAGCAAAGCCCCATAACAAACTTCTCCTCTGAATAGTTCCTGACACCAACAGTCAGATAGATGCTCCCTGCTGCCACTCCTGTTCATGCCAGGAACTGGCCAGAGCAGAAGGGTTTTACTATAGTGATTGGCAGTGGAAGTACAGAGCACCGTGTCTGACTGAAAAGACTACACAACTTCCTCTGGAGCTTACAGAAGCTGATAAGTACTGGAAGGATTACGATTTTTATATAGAAATAAATAACAAATCTGTGAAACCTTCTGTCACCAGTTGATTTGATTTCTTTTTTCTATCAGAGCACCCCTTAAAAAACAACAACAACTGTCCCACAAAAAACAAACTCTCATTTGTGGTCGTGGCTTAGATGGAAACGTATTTACCAATATTGTTCTAGCAACCTAACCTATCGGTCTGTGGTGTGCCAAAACCGTAAAGCGTGGGCATGCCTATAGAGGCATGCCCCATGGAATGTCTTTGATAAGGGAGGGCTTGGGTGGGTTTCGCACAATGCCACGTACGCCCTGATTGAGGTGAGAGGGGGGTATTTATAGGAGACCGCCCCTCCCGCAAATATAGCCCAAGGGCTTTAACACTTGTGGTCGTGGCTTAGATGGAAACGTACTTACCAACATTGTTCTAGCAACCTAACCTATCGGTCTGTGGTGTGCCAAAACCGTAAAGCGTGGGCACGCCTATAGAGGGCAAAAGACACATGATTTAGGGAAAGTGTTTTTTTTTTGTTCAACAGTTTACAACACCAAGTAAGTAAAGACCTGGGCAACCTCGACATGAGGGTCAGGTATGTAGCGAGCAAAGCAGAACGAATTCCACCTGCCCATTGGTTTAATCAAGTGAGCTGGTACATTGTGCCGAGAGGTTGCTGAAGCCGCACCCATGCGGAAAGAATGTCCCGATATAGTTCTCGGATTGTGCCCCGATGCCGCCACTAGAGTGCGTATATGTTTGACGAAAGCGGCTGTTGAAAGCGGTAGGCTACCGACTGGGAGTTGTGTGCTTACTGTAGACTATCCAATACCGACACTGGACACCACTTATGTCGGGCCGGGAAGTATGTCACTTGGACCTCCTGTCTTGAGGTTTTAGTGGACAGGAGTGTGAGCACCTGATTGTTACCCCTGCGTGTCAACTGCCCCTTGGTTAACCCCTGTCCTGAAGTAGAAGAGCGTGTAAACTCACCGGGTCGCAAGAACCCGTAAAACCCTAGATACATGGCTGCCTTTATGGTAAGACTAAGGGGTAAGCCAAACGGGGACGTGTCCAGCATATCCAACATACCCCTGAAGAGTTCACTAGAGACAGGAACTAGAGTGGGCACCCTGCCAGGGGCCACATTACTAATCCCTCTGAGAATGGCTTTAATGGGATGTGCTGAAAACAAAGAAGGCCTACCCAGGTGCTGCATGGACATAAAATGCTGCACACCTGCCAAATAATTCTTGATAGTACTGTGTGATAGGGATGAAGCAGAGTGGCAAAAAGCGACAAAGCTAAGTAGTGACGATATGTAATCAGTGTACTCCTCTGGATGTGTGGAGAGGAACCTCTGGTAAGTGTCCCAACCTAACTGATAGCAGGACTTTGTTCTGGCCGAGAGAGAACTGGTGATGAGTTCGTTTGCCAGTCGTCTATACTGGCTTAACCCAGCACCAGCGACTGGAACGGGGGTAACGCTGTGCCCGTGGAATCTGCGTCTGGTGCCACCTGAAAGAAAAGACTAATTTTATTTCTTGACAGGGCGTCAGCTGCTATATTACGAGACCCTTCTAAGAACTGGGCCGTAAACTGAAAGTTGTGCTCTAACGACAACTTCACTAGCCTCCTGAGGAACCTCATGACCTGTGAGGACCTGGACCTCCCTTTGTTTAGAATCTCCACCATAGCAGAATTGTCACAAATGAAGATTACCAACTGTCGAGACCAGCTGTCGCCCCAGATATGCACTGCAACCACTATGGGAAAGATCTCGAACAGTGCAGAGCACGTTGAAAAACCGGGGATGCTACTGACCTGCACTGGCCATTGATCGGCTACCCAATGGTTACCGAAAATGGCCGCGAACCCCAAAGATGAGGATGCGTCCGTGAATACCCTAGGAGAGCAGTCTGATGCTATAGGCGTGAAAAAGGACACTCCATTCCAGGAGTCCAGGAACTCCTGCCATATGATTAAATCTTCCACTGCCTCATGACCGATGTGAATGACACTGTCCTGGCATGGAGCCACAGACAAAAGTGCCAGGAGCCGCGACACGAACAAATGCCCTTGAGGAATGATCCTCATCGCGAACGCCAGCATGCCCAGAAAGCTCTGTAACTCCACCCTAGTGGTTATTTGAGAACGGGTGAATCTACCAATCACCGCTCTGATCCTGTCTAATTTCTCTTGAGGAAGCCTGGCCTCCATCCTGGTTCCATCTAATACTACCCCTAAAATGTTAGTGACCCAGTTGGACCCTCTATTTTGTTGGTTGACACCGGGGTGCCCAGTCTGTCAAAAAGCTGCAGTCCTTCATTTAACTGGTATGGACAAACCCCTGGTGGCTCAATCAGTAAGAAGTCGTCCAAGTAGTGCAACATGTGTTTGCAACCCACCACTTTCTCCAGTGCCCAGTGAAGGGCTATGGCCAGTTGGTCAAAGAGCCATGGGCTGCTCTTTGACCCGAATGTGAGCCTCACCGTAAAGTAATACCTATCCATCCACTTGATGCTGTACCATTGCCATAGTTCCTGTTTCACTGGCAACAATTTAAAAGCATCTGCTATGTCAATTTTGGACAAGGAAACCCCTGCGCCCAGCTGCAGGATCATTTGGATGGCCTGATCTATGGAGGCGTATTTCATCCCAAACTCCTCGGATGGAATTAGGAAGTTGAGGCTGGGGACTATGGAGGAATGAGGCGCCGACAAATCCTAAATAAGACGCCTTTTATTATTAAACTTCCCCACCACTATGCCGATGGGGCTCACCCTCCAAGCGTCAAATGGAGGTGACGAGAAAGGCCCGATGACAAAGCCCTTGTTTACCTCCGCCTGGAGCAATTCCGTCACTGCGTCCGGGTCGTGGGAGGCGGACCTAAGGTTGTCTCACTCGTAGGTGGACTGGGGTAGGGCTATTAAACCCATATGGAATCCTTGACAGAAACCGTCCAACAGCCACTTCACCCATCCTTGGTCGTGATGTGTCCCCAGAATCCTGCCCAGGGCCGAGACACAGGCCACACCTAGTCACGCCTGGGAGAACTTCTTGGGGCAGACCGCCCTCGGATGGGCTCGGTAACAGTTGAAGCACACATGGAGGAGCCTACACTGATTGTAATTACACGTAGAGGTGTTGAAATTATTGCAAATCTGATTTCGCCCTAGGTAACGGACCGGTCTCCCCAACTTGTTGTTGCTCGGCATGCTCTTCGGGCCCATGCCTGCCAACGTGCCAGCACCCCTTCCCGCCGGGCCTCTTTGGGGTGGAGGTCGCACCAAGCCGCCGTGTGGGAAATGGACTGACACGTACCGCACGCTGGTGCCCTCAAGCCCGCAAAGTGCTGACAGAAGATGTCCACTCTAGATCAGTCCATCACATAAGCAAACTGAGCCAAGGTGGCCGCTGCCTTGGCTGAAAACGACTTATGGAAGTCATAATATGCTGTGCCACCATATCTGTAGCCCAGATCGGTGACGTTGAGCAGGTAAGCGTCCAGCTCCTCTCTCCTGTCAGGCCTCATGGTGCATATAACATTGCGGTACATGCTAAATCCTATAACAAATACTGGAAACGTTAGCTTCCGACTAAGTCTAGCGTCCTTGCTTTTGAACATCACTGAAAGTTCTCCACATGACACGACCCTGGTCTCAGTGACGTCATGGATGGCGATCAGCAAGGACGCCAAGTTGACGTCTCTACCCTCCAAAATGTCCTTCTTGAGGGTAGGACTGATGTAATGAGCTTGGTTGACTCAAGGTGGTTCCAGCATCCTGCCTGAGGTGCCCGCCTGCAGACCGGGCGCGACTGGTACCAGCTGGAAACAAGGCTCCAGGACCTGCTGAGCAGGGGCCTGTATCGTGGCTGCTGCCCCAGCCTGCGCCCTGTCCCTGTCCATAGAGTCCAGCCTGTCCTGAAAGCCTGAGACTGCATTCAGAACAGAGCTCATCATCTCGTGCAGCTGCGTGACGGGGTTTACAACCGAAGTGGTCCCTCCAGTCTCTTGACTGGATCCAGCCTCTGACTCCGCTCTAAGCTATTTGTAGAGCTCCGCCTTCCTGGCTGAGGATGGGTAGGCCACCACTTTCTTACGGAGCTCCTCCATAAGCCTGGATATGGTTCAGTTACAGTATGCCTGAGGGTTACCCATGTCAGACCCTCTGACAGGCGTCTCTGGCAGGGACCTGGTCTCCTCAATATCTGAGCCGTGAGACATCCTGATACCACCTGTCCGGGCCAACGAATTGGGTGTCGTTAGAAGACAAAAACAGAGGATGAACAACCATAGCCTAGGAACCGCCTGGAGCCCTCCATTTAAACGTCCCTATACACACATGAACACCACGACACTTCACTTGGAAACTGAAAAGCACTGCGAGGCAACCTCTAGATACATAAAACATACATAAAACTGCTGGCTGGGCCCTAGTACATTGTGTCTGGCTGATGCTACCAGGACATGAGGTACCACCACCAAGCCCGAGAGTGCCAAACAGCCCGGATTAACCAAGTGACCCACAGGTCCAAACTATAACTCGCTGTACTGCGTCCTATGTCACCAAACCGTACCCGGGGCGTGACCCGGGCTGAACCCTGTGCCGTAGTGTGCGTACTAACGGGACAACCCCAGTGGCCGACCCACCGCGCTACAGTGCATGCCACTAGACAGCCGTCACCCGTGAGGAGCTAAGAATCACCGAGAGGTATACCAACCAATAGCATGAGCGGGATAACGCACCTGCACTCTCAGTGACGAAAGCCGGACACGGCCTGCACCACTGCCTTCTGACCTTTGAACCAACTAAACCAAAAATATAGATAAGTTTTTTGTTTTTGTTTTTTGCTCTGAGGACGTGTCAGTAACAATAAACCACTAATCTTACCCGGACTGCTCTGAGGACGAGTCAGTAACTAGTCCAAGACGTGCGTTGCTCTGAGGAAGTGTCAGCAACAACATAACTAACCGCAACTAGACTGCTCTGAAGACGAGTCAGTAGGCAGCAGTGAGTTGTACGTTTGCTCTGAGGACCTGTCAGTAACAATATGACTATAAATTTCAATGTAAAACCGCTCGGGAGAGAAGTTCAGAACTGACCAGCGAGTTGCTCTGAAGAAGTGTCAGTAACAACATGGTCCTATCAATCGGTACTAGACTGCTCTGAAGATGAGTCAGTAGTCAGTCGCTGTGGCACCTTGTTCTGAAGATGAGTCAGTAACAAGCGATCATGCCCTGAACCCCCAGACCGCTCTGAAGATGAGTCAGTAGACAGTCGGACTGGTGAATATTGCTCTGAGGACGTGTCAGTAACAATCTATCCGGCCAGTGACCCCACCCCTTTTTTTTTACTTTAGCAACTGCTACCAAATTGCAGAGCTACGTTCAGGCCAGGTGCTACCTGTCCTGTACCCACCCACCCAATACCATACACATTTAAGGAAAATAAAACAATTAAAACCCACCTTCCGTATATACAAAGGACAGCAGGTGTAGACACACGGGAAACTATAACATAACAAACATGACAGTAACGTTTACAATGTGACCATGCGACAGCCTGATGCTTGCCTCAAACCCCTTAGACCCCTAAAACCTGGTTGCTTAGAGAAGGCATCAGTGGGGTTACCCGTGAGAACTGAGCCCCAACCTGCTTCCCAGGGGTCCCTGAGCACGAAGGGTTAACGGACTCTGAAACATGTAACCATCAGTTTAATTATGGCAGTGCTCTGAGGACGTAACATCAGTATTGCCTGTGACTGCAGCCTGGAGCACCTGGACAAAAAGGAGTTAATCGGGCTGAATGAGAGTAACTTATACTGTTTATGTGTTTGAGACATTGGACATGTACACTGTTGCTATGGGGTCCTGCAGAGGTCGCCACCATAAGCATGTGCATAGCAGAACAACTTGTCATTTCAGCACTGCATCCATACAACACCACTCACTGCAGCTGCCTGACACCACAGTAAGTAATGATGCACAGCGCTGCCTGAGCCTCAACCCGGCTCCGCGTGAGCCGCAGCGTGAGGTTCCTAACCCCTCCCCTGAAGCCACGCCCCCCACAGAGGAAACCGGACGCACCGTCCAGCCTCCCCAGCCAGAAGCTCGACCGCCGGGTGTGCACAAGCGCTGATCGGCATCTCCGCTCCACCACCATGCTACGCCGGCAGGTCCTGATCTGCCGGCGCAATACGCAGGGAGTCGGGGAATGCTGCACCCACGCAAGACACACAGGACCACCCGGGGCCCCATAACCATAACGTGGGCATAATATAGCATGCTGCGGCAGGGACCCCCAGGTTTAGGCAGCTGGCGCAGCGGCCAGTGCGAATACAGACAAGCGGTACCAGGGCCGAAACGGAGCTTATCTGACTAATTGCCGAAGCGGACTGTAACTGTACACACGGAGCAAATACAAGTGGAACACCCCGGGGAACGTAAGGACTCACTACAGTGTAAACACTGCACAACGCCACATACGCCCTGATTGAGGTGAGAGGGGGGTATTTATAGGAGACCCCCCCTCCCACAAATATAGCCCAAGGGCTTTAACACATATCAATGCAAAAATAACAAAAAAGTTATGGAAGAAATATGCCAATAAATGCTGGGGTGAAATTTGTACTAAATGCCACCTACTGGGTAAATGAATTTGTCTTTTATGTTTTATGTTCCATTAAACATGAAAACAAATCGTCTGTGTACGGTTTACTAATGTTTTTAGCTGGAAAGGCCACAGGGTCCACAAAAAGCTTTTATAAATTCTGGTAATGCTTTTCAGCATAAGCAAGAATCTTACACTTAGAATTCCGACCTGAAATAAGAAGTTTTCTTAACATTTTCTCTAACAAGTGTCTGGGAGACTTTTTCCTGTGATACCGCACACTGTGTCACCGCGACTCTTTCCCTATGACAGACGTAGCGGCGCAGTCAATGAATAATAATCTGCCGGCTCACAAATTACAGTGATTAAACATGAAGCATACAGTATTTATGCCCGTACAGGTAAATATACCATATTGGAAAATGGTCATGTACTGGCCGAGCAGCGAGTGTCGGATCTAGTACCTGGGCACTAGAAATTAATTTCTATGGAAGACAGAGAAATATTGAACAATAGCTGTCAGATCTGCTGAATAATTTTTATTACTGAAGATTTTTAACCAGTTCACTTTTTTCAGTTTTTCTATCTAAAATTACATGGCTGAGGAGCATATGAACCAGTTACTGGAAACAGACGCACATCACTCTATAATATCCTTAAAGGGGTACTCTGGTGGGAAAAAAAATTCAAATCAACTGGTACCAGAAAGTAAATTACTTCTATTTAAAAATCTTAATCCTTCCAGGACTTATCAGCTGCTGGACATTGTGTAGTTCTATCCAGTCAGACCACAGCTCTCTCTGCTGACACCTCTGTCAGTGTCAGGAACTCTCCAGTACGCTGTACATTTTAGGACATCGTCAGTCGTCAGACGTAACTCTGTCCTCCAACAGGAGAAACGTTGTCCCGCCTCCTCCCTCAGACCAATCGCCGTCAGTTGTCAGCCCCAACTCCGTCCTCCGTCATGTGAAACGTTGTCCCGCCTCCTCCCTCGGACTAATCGCCATCAGTCGTCAGCCGCAACTCCGTCCTCCGTCATGTGAAACGTTGTCCTGCCTCCTCCCTCGGACCAATCGCCGTCAGTCGTCAGCCGCAATCCTTCCTCCGTCATGTGAAACGGCGTCCTGCCTCCTCCCTCTCATCAATCGCCATCCTCCTTCAGCCACAACTCCCTCCTTCCTCATCCGAAACTCTGTCATCCAAAACACCGTCATGCCTCAGGCGATTCTCCCTCAGACGCAACTTCCTGCCGCATAGCAGAGCCGATGCTGCACAGCACTGTATAGCAGAGTCGAAACTGTGAAACTTGTACGTGTACTACAGACACTACATGTGTTACAGAGTCTGTATAGCAGAGCCGACATTGAATAGCGTGTACAGCAGAACTGACTTGGCTCTGCTACATGACAGGAAAGTTTTTCCTCTGAGGGATGACGGAGTTTCGGATGAGAGACTTTAGGATGACAAAGGAGGGAAGAGGGAGTTATGGCTGATGCCTGACAGAGATTGGCCCGAGGGAGGAGGCGGGACACCGTTTCACCTGACGGAGGACAGGGTTAGGTCTGACGACTGACGATGTCCTAAAATGGACACCGTAGTCCAGAATAGAAGCAAAACCTCATAGCAAAGCTCTCCTGCTCCGGACAGTTCCTGACATGGACAGAGGTGTCAACAAAGGGCACTGTGGTCAGACTAGAAAGAACTACACAACTTCCTTTGAAGCATACAGCAGCTGATAAGTACTGGGAGGATTAAGATTTTCAAATATAAGTCATTTACAAATCTGTTAAATGTTCTGGCACCAGTTCATTTGACAATATTTTTCTTCTTCCACCGGAGTACCCCTTTAAGAAATCAATGCATTTCAGGCCTATGTTGCCCTTTTTAATGGTCTCTTTAGGTTTAGGAAAATGCTCATTGGTAAGAAAACAGGAATGATTGTAAAGAACCAACATGACATCACACAATGAGGTCATTCCCATTCCTCTCCAACATGGTGCTTCATGATGCCTCTGTGTCCCCCTTGTGCCACTTATGCCCATACATTGAGACATTCACATGCAGCATTTAAGCTTCAGAAGTTTTTTATTGCATTTCAATAATCTTTGGTGATTATTAAAAAGATGATGGTGACTGTAATATGCAATAGGATTCACTTGTAGGGGGCATTTATTATCTGCTGTGTTTTGGTGCCACATGGTGCACATATTCTGTGCAATGTTTAGTGTCTGGCCAGAATTTACAATTAGAGATACACCTTATAATAAATTCCAGATTATTGTAAAGGGTGACATTATGTTGCCGTTTGGACTACAAAACTGTGCACCTGGGGTGCATGCTACACGTTCCAAGGAGAGAGAGAGCTATGGGCAAAAAACTAAATTGGGGAGATTATTTGCCTGTTTTATAGAAAGTAACTATAGGAAGGAGGCTTTGGAAACTGGAGATGGTGTAGAAGCCCCAGGGTAAAGTCTAAAAAAAATTCAGGGCTCCAACAAATAAGAACATGTGACCAAACTCACAGAATAAAGTGGCTGATGAATCCTCCTTTTAAAGGGGTATTCAAGGAAAAAACTTTTTTTTATATATATCAACTGGCTCCAGAAAGTTAAACAGATTTGTAAATTACTTCTATTAAAAAATCTTAATCCTTCCAATAACTATCAGCAGTTGAATTTGAGTTGTTCTTTTCTGTCTGGCAACATTGCTCTCTGCTGACACCTCTGTCTGTCTCTGGAACTGCACAGAATAGAAGAGGTTTGCTATGGGGATTTGCTTCTACTCTGGACAGTTCCCGAGACAGGTGTCATCAGAGAGGACTTAGACATAAAAGAACAACTCAACTTCAGCAGATCATCTGTACTGAAAGGATTAAGATTTTTTTTATATAAGTAATTTACAAATCTGTTTAACTTTCTGGAGCCAGTTGATATATATATATATATATATATATATATATATAAAGGGGATGAGTATTTACCTCAGGCCTCTTACCTCAGCCAAGCCAGATCACCCTGCTCTGTACTGACGAGTGGCAAACACCACAAAACAGCGGTCTGCAGATGGGTAGAAACTTCCCTTTTGGGGAGTAGTCTGGCTTGGCATAAATCCCGATCAGCTTTTAATATTCCTTAACAGGAGCCAAGCTGATACCTGGGAACATTACCTGAAAAGGTGATGTAATCAGCTGCTTTGCATATTCCCCTATATATATATATATATATATATATATATATATATATATATATATAAGTTTTTTTTTTTTTTCCTGGATAACCCCTTTAAGCCCTTTTTAGGCCATTTTCATATAAGGAATTTACTTAACAACACCGCCACTAATGACCGCGACAATTTACCCACTATTCTCTGAAATTGAAATAAAAATAGCACTATTCGTGGTGAAAATTGTCAAATTTTTACCACAATTTTAGAAAATAGCAGCAAAATTGCTGCATTAAATAGCATGAACACAGCCTCAAAGGGGTTTATCCAGCACTTAGGAATGTATACTCTATCCTGTGGATCCTGAGGATAGGGAATAACCCCTTTAACCCCTTAAGGACCAATACAAATAAACCTGTACGCCCCTGAAAGACCAGGCCTGTTTTTTCAAATCGGGGATGTCTGTCTTTATTAGAGAATAACTCTGGTAATGTTTTGCCAATCACGATAATTCTGACATTGTTTTTTTGTCACAAGTTGTCCTTCATGTACATAGTAAAAGTAAGCCGATATCATTTGTAGTTTTTTTTTACAATGCAAAAAATCATGAAATTTTTACAAAAAATTACGATTTTTTGCTATTTTAACACTAATAGGTTGCATATATTTATACATACTGACCAAATAGTTTATGAAACTTATACTTTCAGATGTCTACTTCATTTTGACATCATTTTTTTGTTTTTAATTAACATTTTAAATTCGTTAGAAGCCTAACAATTTAACTTGAAATTTTGAAAATTTTGATAATTTGAAAAGTACATCTTTTTTTGTGTGCTATGCAAGGTTTGCAGAAATTAAAAGGTAGTAGAACATAGGAACACCCCCCAAATGACCCCATTTTAAAAACTAGACCCCTCAAGGTATTCGCTAGGGGGTACAGTGAGTATTTTAACACCATAGTGTTTTGGCAGGAATTATTACAAAGTCAGTGTTAAAAATTCGAAATTTGCAATTTTTCACAAATGCATCATTTGGGGGGCATATTTTTTGTACATCACTACTGATATTGAAAGAAATGCACCCAATATTTTATTTAGCTGCTTGTCCCATGTTCGGAAATACCCCCGCTTTGGCCATATATGGTTCCTTGGCCGCCTGGTAGGACTCAGAAGGAGAGGAGCGCCATTTGGCTTTCAGGACAGAACAGTACCCCCACCCCCACAAGTGACCACATTTATATACCGCACCCCTACAAGTTATTGGCTGCACCAGGGACCTCTCTGATTGGTCCTTGGTCGGCTGGCAGTATAACGCGTCTGTCTGTGACAGTTAAGGCTCCTGATGGATATATCCGCCATGTTGTGGGAATAAGCACCCGCTCATGGCGAATATATCCATCACTGCTGCGGCTGGGTAGCTCAGTGTGTCCGCTCATGACTGCTGGCGGGAAATCCGCCGCTATGAGTGGACACACAAAGCTACCCAGCCGCAGCAGGGAGCTCATTACCGTGACTGCTGCATAATGTGTAGGATCACATGGTGGACATCCGCCAATGCGATCCTACACATTATGCATTTTTTTAAATTAGATTCATTTAATAAATGTATTTTTAATATATATATATATATATATATATATATATATATATATATATATAATATAGATTTTTTTATTTTTTTATTTTTTTTTACACTTTTATTACATTTTTATTTATTTTTACACTTTTATTTTATTAATTTATTTATTTTTACACTTTTTAATGCTTTGGAATACTTAGTATTCCAAAACATTGCAGTTATATGCTGCCTGCCAGTTTTCACTAGCAGGCAGCATATTAGGTCGTGCCTCTGGCACGTCCTTTCAGGCAATACCCAGGGCAGACCTGGGGGTCTTTGTAGGACCCCCGGCTGCCCAGGTATGCAGCAGCACCCCCCGATCGCGCTGCGGGGTGCTGCAGAGGAGACAGAGGGAGCCCCCTCCCTCTGTCAGAACTCCTTACAGCGCGCGGTCACTTCTGACCGCGGCTGTAAGGGTTAAACTGCCGGGAGTGAAGTGAACTTCACTCCCGGCAGTGCGGCAGGTCCCGGCCAGCCGCGTATTACACACAGGACCCCGCGATCGCGATGCGGGGTGCTGCAGGAGTGACAGAGGGAGCTCCCTCCCTCTGTCATAACACTTACAGCCCGCGGTCACTTCCGACCGCGGCTGTAAGGGTTAAAACTGCCGGGACCGAAGTTTACTTCGGTCCTGGCAGTGCAGCAGGGTCCCGGCTGCGTGATACAGCCGAGTCCCTGCCGCGATCTCGTGGGTGCACTGGGCAGCACCCACGAGAATAATGGACGAGTATAGACGTCCAGGTGCGGGAACGCCCGCCAACCTGGACGTCTATACTCGTCCGTGGTCGTTATCGGGTTAAAGTGAAGTCTTCACTGAATGCTAAAGTCGCAAATTAAAGGGGTACTCCGCTGCTCAGCGTTTGAAACAAAATGTTCTGAATGCTTAGAGCCGGCGCTGGGAGCCTGTGATGTCATAGCCCCGCTCCTCATGACGTCATGCCCTGCCCCCTCAATGCAAGTCTATGGGAGGGGGCGTGACAGGCGTCACGCCCCCTCCCATAGACTTGCATTGAGGGGGCGGGCGTGACATGAGGGGGTGGGGCTATGACATCACAAGCTCCCGGCGCCGGCTCTAAGCATTCAGAACATTTTGTTCCAAACGCTGAGCAGCGGAGTACCCCTTTAAACCTCAAGTCGCAGACATATGTAACAGGCAATAATAATCACAATTGAAATAAAAAGTCGCAGATTTGCTTTGTTAACCGTGTAGTTAACTTTAATGTAAACACGGTACAGTTAGGTATGACGGTCAGGGGTGGGGATGAACTTGCGCAATTTTGCAATCTGCGCAATTTTTTACAAAATCGCAGATGATAAATCCAATGATAATAGAAAGGGTCAGTTTGTCCACTAAACACTCCCTTTGGCGCACACACGTAACATGTGCGCTAGTGGAAAGCCGCATGATACGAAAAACTAAATTCTCGGTCTACATTGGCCATTTGCCCTGTTTCCAGGTGCACATGTCTAAGTAAATGCCCCACATAATCTCCATAACAACCATACGAGGTGAGATGGATCTACAGTTAGAAAGGACTGTTCTCCTCTTTGTCTATTGGTTCTAGTTTAGACCTCTAGGCCTTTCTCATGTGTGAAATTATCAACCTTGTCGGGGGTAAGTAGGTTTAGATCAGCCCACACATTTGCAAAATATTAAACCACTTGTCAGAACCACCAGGTGACCCTATATCCATATCAGTGGTATACAGAAAGGATTGCTGGCTTTGCTTTCCTGCATGTCGTAGATGACGCTGTTTAGTATTGTGGTTGGGTTCTCCCGTTAAAAATAACAAACATTGTTTGGCTCTGAATAAAGAAATATAAAGAAATAAATCATCATGGCGTAAAGTAAATCACCTGTAATAAAAACCTAATCCCAACAAAGTAAATGATTTCGGTACTTTGGTGGGGAAGACTGACCTTTGTCATAGTGTCACAGGAGTACTAGCATAGGAAACTTTGGGGCTTTCACTATACCTTGAACTACCATGGCAACCTTTCAGCACCCCATGATTGTGCCCTATTGGGTGGGATGGGAGGGACCTCTCCATCTAATGACTTAGATGCAATGGTCAATATTGACGGTAGCATGTTAGAGGATAAATGGCTGGGACTGGACTTATCTCTGATGCCGACTATTGCAGGCATATGTTAGCTACATAGCACAGCAGCCTTGTATGGAACAAATTAATCAACTGTTGGGAGGGGTTAAACGGATTTTCCGCTACTTTAAAACATTTGCCTAACCGCAATGCTGTAATGGGGTTTTCCTGTAGTCCAATATCAAGCCACAGTTATTTTTGGTACTATGAATTAGAGGGGTATTCCATGATTTTTATTTTATATTTGACTGTGCTACAGGGGCTGTAAAGTTGGTGTAGATCATAATAGAGTGTCTGTGCATGTGTTTGATGGCTGGGCTTGCAATTCTTATATGATTTTTGCCCCGATGTTTATTTTTTACAGCATACAAAATGAGTGACGTCTGTTGTTTTCCCAGATTGCAGTGCAGCCCAAGACATGACATCACTAGTCAGGTGCTCAAATTGAGCCTGTCTGCTTCAATTGGTGAAGCGACTGCTGGGTGGGGAGGGGGGGGGGGGTAAATCATTCTCTACAGGGCTGCAGGGAAGTGTCCAAGGTGTGCTTCAATGGGTGGGGTGGGTGATGTGTGGGAGGGAGAAAAGTGATCTCACATTTACAAACAAGGGGTAATGGGACTTGTAGTTGAAGGGAGGGAACTCCAACAGGAAATAGCCATTTCACAAAAAGATAGCCACAGCATTATGGTGGACTCACAACACAGCCATTTAGCCCCAAGAAAAGCACAGAACCTTCCTAAGCCTTTCCATTACTGTTTTGCAGGTAAGTACTAAAGTCACCTTATGTTGGATAACCGTAACAACCAACTTATCAACTAACCAAGTCAGTTTAATTGCTTTTGACTGGAATAACCCCATTATATTCTCTGAATGTGCTGAACGTATTTATGAACAGTATATTGTATACTTAAAGTTTATCACATTTCTATATATGCCAATAGCTTGGTATTTAGGTGTTGTGTCCTACATCAACAAAGAAGGGACCTGAATAGACATTGGTGATGTATAGGAAAAAACAGATGGTGCGCATTGGAGTCAATTTGTTGAATCACCACACAACACAGATTATTTACCATCTGTTCATCTCTAACAAGGACTGCCTTGGAATGGGACCACAGACAGAGAGAAGCAGATTATCTATGACAAGAAATATTTCTCTTCTTTTCAGAATGTCATGTCCTTTAGTGAGTAGTTTAATGCCATCTATACACATCAGAGGGAACTCTTATTTGGGGTGAGCCCATGTCTATGAGAAGATATCAGACCACCAGAAAAAATACAAAAATAAAGATATTTTTAAAGAAATAATTTGAAAAAATATTATTTTTCAAGGCTTACCCTCATGTGACATTATCACAGGATTTCAGAGAAAAGTTTTCAGATCAGTGTCTTGTCCTGAGTCACAGTTTGTCAACCTCAAAGGTATTGTCTGGTTTAGAGGACTTGTTTTTATATTCCCCATTAGGGCATTCTGAATTATCATGACTGGTCATGCTCTGGAGAACCTGACAAGTCCATAATTTACAAAGGAAACCTATTGATTTTAATGAGCACTATGTAATGCCTCATTCCCCCTGCGGAGGTGCTGTTAAGGAATTAAACACTTGCTGTCAAGGTCCCAGTAACGGGACAACCAAAAATGTATCACTGGGGAACCCTTCTAAGAATAAAAGATTGTCTAAAGTAATGTCAGACACTCATGGCCAAGAGACACTTTGCCTTGTTACATCATCTGATATGTACAGTACATTGTGACGGTTCCTAGAGTCACCCTACCCCATTCGCTATTGTTGCCTGGGCTTCCAGAGTGACTATGGACTATGGAAGAGTGACGGAGGGAACTCAGACTAGCTTCAGGGGTGGGCAAGAGTAAGACGGGGACTTTCTGCACACGATTCTGTACACGATTGACAGACTTCTGCACAAGGTACTATATAGAGAGACCTAATTAGCTTTATTGGAATTTCTGCCGGACTAACTGTCACCTGTATTGTCTTTACTGCCCCTTCCCCCCTGTGATGTCCTTCCTATAAAATGAGACACTGGTTCCTTCCTAAAGAGAGAGATTTTTGTACCTGAAGACTGGTGTTGCCTGGTTCTTTGGGGACCAGGATGCGATAATCTCTAGTTCTGCCTAGGGGTATTGCCTGTGGTATGCTGGGGCTTGTCGTCTGGAAGGAGAAGTCGCTCTTGGCCGAGGGGGACACTGAGTGGTCCCTGGTCTGTCCGTCACAATTGGTGGCAGCGGTGGGATCTGACTTCTCCAGGACTAACACTGAGACCAGCCCAGCTGGGGGAGATACAGCCAATGGCTTGTCCCCGGTCTCAGCAACTTTCCCTGGCGAGGAAGAGCCTGTAAGGATGAGGGATTTTCGAAGAGAGGTTTAATGGTTCCTGGGTCTCTTCGGCAAAGATCCTTCATGAGAGAGTGTGAACAGGGTCCTTACACACCTTTCTACACACGATCCACCTTCTGCACAAGGCACTAATTCTGCACAAGGCACTATATAGGGAAAGCTAATTACTTTTATTAGATTATTTGACAGACTTACTGTCACCTGTATTGTCTTTACTGCCGCTTCCCCTGTGATGTCCTTCCTATAAAAGAAGACACTGGTTCCTCAATAAAAAGAGAGATGATTTTTATACCTTAAGACTGGTGTTGCTACTAGGATGCGATAATCTCTAGTTCTGCCTAGGGGTATTGCCTGTGGTATGCTGGGGCTTGTCGTCTGGAAGGAGAAGTCGCGTTTGGCGGAGGGGGACACTGAGAGGTCCCTGGTCAGTCCGTCACATACATTATACCTCAGCACATGATGAAAAGACTCTATAGGAAAAGACATGCTTCTCCAGCTTATGGCAATATTCACATTGAAGTAAGAGATAAAGAATCATGTGCGTCTTTAAGCTGTGCTTACATGTTAAGGTAAAGAAATAAAGGGAGGGGGGAAGGGTACAGATACATTTTGCATGATATGCTCCAAACAATGTCCAACAACATAACACAAAGAAAACAATTATATTGCGACAAAGGCTCCAGAATCAGGTTATAGATACAGATAAAGACATACAAAAGATCATGAGCAATACGGTCTTTGTAGACCGCCATCAATAGAAAAAGACCAAAAAAGGACCCTGGAAAAAGAAGTCCGATACATCAAACCAAAGTAAGAAAAAAAGAAAGAGAAAAGAGAAGGAAAACCAGGAGGGGAGGGACCAGGAAGGAGCAGAGAGAGGAGACCACCATCAGCATGGCCAACAAAAGCTAAAAGAGAGCACAGCGAGGAGGTAGAACAAAAGACACTACACTACGTCTATGGTATTAAAGGGGTTCTCCACTGGAAAACATTTTTTTAATCCTTCCAGTACTTATCAGCTGCTGTATGCTCCACATGAAGTTATTTTCTTTTTGAATTTCCTTTCTGTCTGACCACAGTGCTCTCTGCTGACAACTCTGTCCATTTTAGGAACTGTCCGGAGCAGGATAGGTTTTCTATGGAGATTTGCTGCCACTCTGGACAGTTCCTAAAATGGACAGAGGTGTCAGCAGAGAGCACTGTGGTCAGACAGAAAGGAAATTCAAAAAGAAAAGAGCTTTCTGTGGAGCACACAGCAGCTGATAAGTACTGGAAGGATTAATATTTTTTAATAGAAGTAATTTACACATTTGTTTAACTTTCTGGCACCAGTTGATAAAAAAAAAATGTTTTCCAGTGGAGTACCCCTTTAAAGAGAGGGAGTGATATTCTGGAGTTTCACGAAACTCCGACCACAGAGTTTATATATATATACAAAATCCAAAGGAGAGTCCCAACTAATGGACTAAACAGTGTGCCAATGCTGGATTAAGCAGACTCCATTCAAAACAAAGACACAGCAACAATGGCGGGTTCCAAGGTGAAAAAAGTGGCTAGGTGTTTATTGCACCATAAAAAAATACATGCAACGTTTCGTCTTGTGGTTGCCTGAGAAAGCCCAACAGGTCAAAACGTTGCATGTTGCATGCATAGGACTGCAGTTACCAGTTCCAACACAATAGTGAATGGATTAATGCAGCATACCAAGCAGATGGAATCAAAAAGTGGCAGTCTGCTTATATATATATATATATATATATAATTATTATTAATTATATGTAGCTGATTCAATAGTTTCGGGGTTTGCATGTGCCATCCAATAGTAGCCAAAGAAGAAAACAAGAACACATAACACAGTCCCAGCCACTTCTAACACAGGCATCAGGTCGCACAATAGATAAACGATCACTTTCTTTAACCCATTTCATTTTTACCTCCTCCTCCTTCTAATAGACATAACTCTTCAAATTTTTCACCTCCAGACCCATATGGGGGCTTGTTCTTTGCACCACCAATTGTACTTTTAAATGACATAGCTAATTTTGTCACAAAATATCTGACAAAACAAAAAAAAAAAATTACATTTATAGGGCAAAATAAAAAAATACATAATTTAGCAAATTTTTTTTTTAAATAACACATTTTCTTTATTCTATACATTTTCCCTATGATAACAATGATACCAAATTTGTTGGTTTTGTCCCTTTCTGACGCTATAACTCTTTTTTTTTATTGGTACCATTTTTGTTTTGCGGAAATTTTATCTACTCCATCCCCCATAAAAACAAGTCTATAAACATTATACAGTATGATTGTTACGCCGAGCGCTCCGGGTCCCCGCTCCTCCCCGGAGCGCTCGCTTCACTCTCCCCGCGGCAGCGCTCCGGTCACGTCCTCTGACCCGGGGCGCTGCGATTCCGCTGCCAGCCGGGATGCGATTCGCGATGCGGGTAGCGCCCGCTCGCGATGCGCACCCCGGCTCCCCTACCTGACTCGCTCTCCGTCTGTTCTGTCCCGGCGCGCGCGGCCCTGCTCCCTAGGGCGCGCGCGCGCCGGGTCTCTGCGATTTAAAGGGCCACTGCGCCGCTGATTGGCGCAGTGGTTCCAATTAGTGTGTTCACCTGTGCACTTCCCTATATCACCTCACTTCCCCTGCACTCCCTTGCCGGATCTTGTTGCCTTAGTGCCAGTGAAAGCGTTCCTTGTGTGTTCCTTGCCTGTGTTTCCAGACCTTCTGCCGTTGCCCCTGACTACGATCCTTGCTGCCTGCCCCGACCTTCTGCTACGTCCGACCTTGCTTTTGCCTACTCCCTTGTACCGCGCCTATCTTCAGCAGCCAGAGAGGTGAGCCGTTGCTAGTGGATACGACCTGGTCACTACCGCCGCAGCAAGACCATCCCGCTTTGCGGCGGGCTCTGGTGAAAACCAGTAGTGGCTTAGAACCGGTCCACTAGCACGGTCCACGCCAATCCCTCTCTGGCACAGAGGATCCACTACCTGCCAGCCGGCATCGTGACAGTAGATCCGGCCCTGGATCCCGCTGAAGTTCCTCTGCCAGTTGTCGCTGACCTCACCACGGTGGTCGCCCAGCAGTCACAACAGATAGCGCAACAAGGCCAACAGCTGTCTCAACTGACCGTTATGCTACAACAGTTACTACCACAGCTTCAGCAGTCATCTCCTCCGCCAGCTCCTGCACCTCCTCCGCAGCGAGTGGCCGCTCCTGGGATACGCTTATCCTTGCCGGATAAATTTGATGGGGACTCTAAGTTTTGCCGTGGCTTTCTTTCCCAATGTTCCCTGCATCTGGAGATGATGTCGGACCTGTTTCCCACTGAAAGGTCTAAGGTGGCTTTCGTAGTCAGCCTTCTGTCCGGAAAAGCCCTGTCATGGGCCACACCGCTCTGGGACCGCAATGACCCCGTCACTGCCTCTGTACACTCCTTCTTCTCGGAAATCCGAAGTGTCTTTGAGGAACCTGCCCGAGCCTCTTCTGCTGAGACTGCCCTGTTGAACCTGGTCCAGGGTAATTCTTCCGTTGGCGAGTATGCCGTACAATTCCGTACTCTTGCTTCAGAATTGTCCTGGAATAATGAGGCCCTCTGCGCGACCTTCAAAAAAGGCCTATCCAGCAACATTAAAGATGTTCTGGCCGCACGAGAAATTCCTGCTAATCTACATGAACTTATTCACCTAGCCACTCGCATTGACATGCGTTTTTCCGAAAGGCGTCAGGAACTCCGCCAAGATATGGACTCTGTTCGCACGAGGCGTTTCTTCTCCTCGGCTCCTCTCTCCTCTGGTCCCCTGCAATCTGTTCCTGTGCCTCCCGCCGTGGAGGCTATGCAGGTCGACCGGTCTCGCCTGACACCTCAAGAGAGGACACGACGCCGTATGGAGAACCTCTGCCTGTACTGTGCTAGTACCGAACACTTCCTGAGAGATTGTCCTATCCGTCCTCCCCGCCTGGAAAGACGTACGCTGACTCCGCACAATGGTGAGACAGTCCTTGATGTCTACTCTGCTTCTCCACGTCTTACTGTGCCTGTGCGGATGTCTGCCTCTGCCTTCTCCTTCTCTACAGTGGCCTTCTTGGACTCTGGATCTGCAGGAAATTTTATTTTGGCCTCTCTCGTCAACAGGTTCAACATCCCGGTGACCAGTCTCGCCAGACCCCTCTACATCAATTGTGTAAATAATGAAAGATTGGACTGTACCATACGTTTCCGCACGGAGCCCCTTCTTATGAGCATCGGATCTCATCATGAGAGGATTGAACTTTTGGTCCTCCCCAATTGCACCTCGGAAATTCTCCTTGGACTTCCCTGGCTTCAACTTCATTCCCCTACCCTGGATTGGTCCACTGGGGAGATCAAGAGTTGGGGGTCCTCTTGTTCCAAGAACTGTCTAAAACCGGTTCCCAGTAACCCTTGCCGTAACTCTGTGGTTCCTCCAGTAACCGGTCTCCCTAAGGCCTATATGGACTTCGCGGATGTTTTCTGCAAAAAACAAGCTGAGACTCTACCTCCTCACAGGCCTTATGATTGCCCTATCGACCTCCTCCCGGGCACTACTCCACCCCGGGGCAGAATTTATCCTCTCTCTGCCCCAGAGACTCTTGCCATGTCCGAATACGTCCAGGAGAATCTAAAAAAGGGCTTTATCCGTAAATCCTCCTCTCCTGCCGGAGCCGGATTTTTCTTTGTGTCCAAAAAAGATGGCTCCCTACGTCCTTGCATTGACTACCGCGGTCTTAATAAAATCACGGTTAAGAACCGCTACCCCTTACCCCTCATCTCTGAACTCTTTGATCGCCTCCAAGGTGCCCACATCTTCACTAAATTGGACATAAGAGGCGCCTATAACCTCATCCGCATCAAAGAGGGGGAAGAGTGGAAAACGGCATTTAACACCAGAGATGGACACTTTGAGTATCTGGTCATGCCCTTTGGACTGTGCAACGCCCCTGCCGTCTTCCAAGACTTTGTCAATGAAATTTTTCGTGATCTGTTATACTCCTGTGTTGTTGTATATCTGGACGATATCCTAATTTTTTCTGCCAATCTAGAAGAACACCGCCAGCATGTCCGTATGGTTCTTCAGAGACTTCGTGACAACCAACTCTATGCCAAAATTGAGAAATGTCTGTTTGAATGCCAATCTCTTCCTTTTCTAGGATATTTGGTCTCTGGCCAGGGACTACAGATGGATCCAGACAAACTCTCTGCCGTCTTAGATTGGCCACGCCCCTCCGGACTCCGTGCTATCCAACGCTTTTTGGGGTTCGCCAATTATTACAGGCAATTTATTCCACATTTTTCTACCATTGTGGCTCCTATCGTGGCTTTAACCAAAAAAAATACTGATCCCAAGTCCTGGCCTCCTCAAGCAGAAGACGCCTTTAAACGACTCAAGTCTGCCTTTTCTTCGGCTCCCGTCCTCTCCAGACCTGACCCTTCCAAACCCTTCCTATTGGAGGTTGATGCCTCCTCAGTGGGAGCTGGAGCTGTTCTTCTACAAAAAAATTCTTCCGGGCATGCTGTCACTTGTGGTTTTTTCTCTAGGACCTTCTCTCCAGCGGAGAGGAACTACTCCATCGGGGACCGAGAGCTTCTAGCCATTAAATTAGCACTTGAGGAATGGAGGCATCTGCTGGAGGGATCAAGTTCTCCTGTTATTATCTACACCGACCACAAGAACCTCTCCTACCTCCAGTCTGCCCAACGGCTGAATCCTCGCCAGGCCCGGTGGTCTCTGTTCTTTGCCCGATTTAATTTTGAGATTCACTTTCGTCCTGCCGATAAGAACATTAGGGCCGATGCTCTCTCTCGTTCCTCGGATGCCTCAGAAGTTGAACTCTCTCCGCAACACATCATTCCACCTGACTGCCTGATCTCCACTTCTCCTGCCTCCATCAGGCAGACTCCTCCAGGAAAGACCTTTGTTTCTCCTCGCCAACGCCTCGGAATCCTCAAATGGGGTCACTCCTCCCATCTCGCAGGTCATGCGGGTATCAAGAAATCTGTGCAACTCATCTCCCGCTTCTATTGGTGGCCGACTCTGGAGACGGATGTTGTGGACTTTGTGCGAGCCTGCACTATCTGTGCCCGGGATAAGACTCCTCGCCAGAAGCCCGCTGGTTTTCTTCATCCTCTGCCTGTCCCCGAACAGCCTTGGTCTCTGATTGGTATGGATTTTATTACTGATTTACCCCCTTCCCGTGGCAACACTGTTATTTGGGTGGTCGTTGATCGATTCTCCAAAATGGCACATTTCATCCCTCTTCCTGGTCTTCCTTCTGCGCCTCAGTTGGCTAAACAATTTTTTGTACACATTTTTCGTCTTCACGGGTTGCCTACGCAGATTGTCTCGGATAGAGGCGTCCAATTCGTGTCTAAATTCTGGAGGGCTCTCTGTAAACAACTCAAGATTAAATTAAATTTTTCTTCTGCATATCATCCCCAGTCCAATGGACAAGTAGAAAGGATTAACCAGATCTTGGGTGATTATTTGCGACATTTTGTTTCCTCCCGCCAGGATGACTGGGCAGATCTCCTCCCATGGGCCGAATTCTCGTATAACTTCAGGGTCTCTGAGTCTTCCTCCAAATCCCCATTTTTCGTGGTGTACGGCCGTCACCCTCTTCCCCCCCTCCCTACTCCCTTGCCCTCTGGTCTGCCCGCTGTGGATGAAATTTCTCGTGACCTTTCCATCATATGGAGAGAGACCCAAAATTCTCTCTTACAGGCTTCATCACGCATGAAGAAGTTCGCGGATAAGAAAAGAAGAGCTCCCCCCGTTTTTTCCCCTGGAGACAAGGTATGGCTCTCCGCTAAATATGTCCGCTTCCGTGTCCCTAGCTACAAGTTGGGACCACGCTATCTTGGTCCTTTCAAAATTTTGTGTCAAATTAATCCTGTCTCTTATAAACTTCTTCTTCCTCCCTCTCTTCGTATCCCTAATGCCTTTCACGTCTCTCTTCTCAAACCACTCATCCTCAACCGTTTTTCTCCCAAATCTGTTCCTCCCACTCCTGTTTCCGGCTCCTCGGACATCTTCTCGGTCAAAGAAATTTTAGCTGCCAAAAAGGTCAGAGGGAAAAATTTTTTTTTAGTGGACTGGGAGGGTTGTGGTCCTGAAGAGAGATCCTGGGAACCTGAGGACAACATCCTAGACAAAAGTCTGCTCCTCAGGTTCTCAGGCTCTAAGAAGAGGGGGAGACCCAAGGGGGGGGGTACTGTTACGCCGAGCGCTCCGGGTCCCCGCTCCTCCCCGGAGCGCTCGCTTCACTCTCCCCGCGGCAGCGCTCCGGTCACGTCCTCTGACCCGGGGCGCTGCGATTCCGCTGCCAGCCGGGATGCGATTCGCGATGCGGGTAGCGCCCGCTCGCGATGCGCACCCCGGCTCCCCTACCTGACTCGCTCTCCGTCTGTTCTGTCCCGGCGCGCGCGGCCCCGCTCCCTAGGGCGCGCGCGCGCCGGGTCTCTGCGATTTAAAGGGCCACTGCGCCGCTGATTGGTGCAGTGGTTCCAATTAGTGTGTTCACCTGTGCACTTCCCTATATCACCTCACTTCCCCTGCACTCCCTTGCCGGATCTTGTTGCCTTAGTGCCAGTGAAAGCGTTCCTTGTGTGTTCCTTGCCTGTGTTTCCAGACCTTCTGCCGTTGCCCCTGACTACGATCCTTGCTGCCTGCCCCGACCTTCTGCTACGTCCGACCTTGCTTTTGCCTACTCCCTTGTACCGCGCCTATCTTCAGCAGCCAGAGAGGTGAGCCGTTGCTAGTGGATACGACCTGGTCACTACCGCCGCAGCAAGACCATCCCGCTTTGCGGCGGGCTCTGGTGAAAACCAGTAGTGGCTTAGAACCGGTCCACTAGCACGGTCCACGCCAATCCCTCTCTGGCACAGAGGATCCACTACCTGCCAGCCGGCATCGTGACAATGATAAAGCGATATAATGGAGAGGTTATATAAACAATCAAGTATTCTGAGAGGCCCAAAGGCCTCTGGTCGAAGACTTCTGGTGTGACACTCCTAACTGACCCGTAAAACCAAAATTCGAAAACAAATTTCAACTTTTCAAAAATTATCTTTAAAAAAAAAAAGTTAAAGCAATTCCCATGATTTGGGAAGACTGTATTGTATTGATTGTAATGGAAACCCTCATGTTAGTAGAAAAAGAAATAAAAAACTGGAGCAGGAATATCCAGTTAATCTTTAAAGGGGTACTCCCGTGGAAAACCTTTAAACTTTTAAATCAATTGGTGCCAGAAAGTTAAACAGATTTGTAAATTACTTCTATTAAAAAATCTTAATCCTTCTAGTACTTTTTAGGGTCTGTATATTACAGAGGAAATTATTTTCTTTTTGGAACACAGAGCTCTCTGCTGACATCATGACCACAGTGCTCTCTGCTGACATCTCTGTCCATTTTAGGAACTGTCCAGAGCAGCATATGTTTGCTATGGGTATTTTCTCCTACTCTGGACAGTTCTTAAAATGGACAGAGATGTCAGCAGAGAGCACTGTGGTCATGATGTCAGCAGAGAGCTCTGTGTTTCAAAAAGAAAACCATTTCCTCTGTAGTATTCAGCAGCTAATAAGTACTGGAAGGATTGAAATTTTTAACTGATTTAAAAAAAAAAAAAAAAAAAAGTTTTCCACAGGAGTACCCCTTTAAGTTCCCAGAGGTGAACATCAGCAGGGTACGGGCTGCCATCATCTACAATCTATAGTGTGTTAAAGCGACACAGATTAAAGAGTATGGCGCCTCCTGATGGTCTCCGAAGTAAACCACAAGAAGTTTAATATTTATCTGGCTGCCTTGCTTTATTTTTGGGTCATTCCCACTGGAGTTCTTGCTGCCATATAAATTCTTCTTACTATCTTCATGACACTAATTTTCAACCCCCATTTCCAGTTCTGTAACCCTCTGAGGACTTTAGATACAAAAGCTGAAGCTACAAATTTCCTCTTATCTTTGAAGGTTAAAAAAAAAAAAAGTTGAAAAGAGATTTGCGTACATGTCCAGACACAGTAAGTATCCGAATCTCTATTCAAGCCGGTGGGGTGTTCCAGTGCTAGGGCAACCATACAGAACTGTGTGTGACGTCAATGGCCGTTCCCAGCGGAGGCTCTGCTTCTGTAGATCACTTCCACAGATGCCCCTTGGGGAGACAATTATCCCTATGGTTTTCTGTGTTTACTTGTGTTACTAAGGCAAAAGAAGAATAGTGTTCTGTTGTGAAACAGTCACACGGAGAAGAACCCGAGCACGCAGGGACAGGCAAAATATTGTCATACGAGGAGGCTGAGTAGAGGATACTTTTATGATTTTACCAGCTTTTTGTGGACAAATATAACTTTACAGTCTATTGTGAAACTTAAAACACACAACATGCAAAGCATTTTGTTATGTTTTTGTATGTGTTGTTTCTAATGCCACTTTTTGGGGTCCGTGGATTTTTTCTGATTCCAATAATGTAAACCTAATTTTTGCCCCATCAGCCTCATGCTTACACCCCCATGCCTGATTTACTGCCCCTCATTCTCATATTCTCCCCTCAGCCTCATATTCTCACCCCTGAGACTGATTCACAACCCTTCAGCCTCACATTAACACCCCCCTGAGCCTGATTTACACCTCCCTAGCCTCATATTCACACCCGAGACTGATTCACACCCCTTCAGCCTCACATTAACACCCCCCTGAGCCTGATTTACACCTCCCTAGCCTCATATTCACACCCCTGAGCCTGATTCACACCCCTGAGCCTTATATTCACACCCTGAGTCTGATTTGCACCCCCTCAGTTTCATGTTTACACCCCAAGGAAGGAGGAAGGTTGTGGCCACTAGTGTTGCTCGCGAATATTCGCAATACGAATTTTATTCGCAAATATCGCATATTCGCGAATTCGCGAATATTCGCGAATATAGCACTATATATTCGTAATTACGAATATTCGTATATTTTTTTTTCACAGTACACATCACAGTGTTCACCCCTCTCTGCTTCCAGCTTGTGTGGTGTAAAGAAGACTGTAATACTACTGTGTGAGACCAGTGTGCGAATTTTCGCACATGCTAGTTTTTGTATATGCTAATTTCCGCATATGCAAATTTTCGCATACGCAAAGTTTCGCATCCGCGAATTTTCGCATGTGCGGAATGAAAACGTGAATATTACGAATATGCGAATTTAGCGAATATATGACGTCCATATATTCGCGAAATATCGTGAATTCGAATATGGCCTATGCCGCTCAACACTAGTAGCCACAAATAAATTATATATATATATATATATATATATATATATATATATATATACATACATAAATAAATAAATTCTGTGTTGTAGTCAGGGCACCCAAGGCTTCTAAATGATATTCGAACTTTTGCTGTAGGAAGTGTAATCTACTGGTTTCTACTGTTCATCAGATGACATGGAGAGGGGTTAACAACTACACTTAAAGGGGTACTCCCGTGAAAAACTTTTTTTTTTTTAAATCAACTGGTGCCAGAAAGTTAAATAGATTTGTAAATTACTTCTATTAAAAAATCTTAATCCTTCCCATACTATTTAGGGGCTATAGACTACAGAAGAAATGCTTTCCTTTTTGGATTTCTTTGATGTAAAAAAAAAAAAGTTTACCACGGGAGTACCCCTTTAATTACCCAGAAGTACTAGAAGATTTTTAGCTTGATATAAGGGAGCTGCCATCCTCCTTAAGGTCAAGAAATCTATAGGTTATTGCATGTGTATGTATAGTATCAGCCATAGCATTGTGTAGATCCCTACCTAAATGCTCTGGCCCATCATGCATGGACTCCCCCGACCTCTGAAGGTGTCCTGTGGTAACTAGCACCAAGTTGATCCTGGTTAGTTGTGAGGTGTGGCCTCCACAGATAGGACTTGTTCTCCCAGCACATCTCACAGATGCTTGATCGGATATCTGGGGATCTGGAGACCAAATTATCACCATAAATGCTTTGTTATGTTCCTCAAGCTATGTCTGAACAATGCTGTTAGTGTGGCTGGGGCATTATCCTGCTGAAAGCTACAATGGGTCACTGCCATGGGGGACTTGGTCTGTACACTGCTTAGATTGTTGAGGTGATACGTGCCACAATAACATTCACGTGGGGTTGCACTGGCCCACCAGGCTGCCGGGGGATTCTCTTGTGGGCCCAATCTAGGAGATAATAATCTACCCTTTATATCTAGACAATCACCAGATATCCTATTAAACCTTGGATGGACAATGATCACTTGGTTTCCCACAAAGTGCGAAAACAAGTAAGGAAGGCACTTAGAAGTGGATCCATTGAACTTCATTGCAACACTCCATCTTTAGGCTAAGTTTCCACTTGGTTTTTTTCTGGCAGTTTTTGGATATCTGCCACTGCAATTTTTGAGCCAAAGCCAGAAGTGTATTCAAAAGGAATAGGACATATAAAGGAAGGACTTACACTTCTCCTCCCTTATGGATCCACGTCTGACTTTGGCTCAAAAAATGCAGAGGCAGATATCCAAAAACTGCCAGAAAAAAAACCAAGTGGAAACTCAGCCTTATGATGCCAGGACCCAAGAGATTCCTGCAGAATACTGCCCAGGGCATCACACTGCCACCTCCAGTTTGCCATCCTCTCATAGTGTATCCTAGGGCCACCTCTTCCCCAGGTAAGTGATGCACCCACTAGTGATGAGTGGCCATATTCGAATTTGCGATATTTCGCGAATATATGGACGAATATCCGTCCTATATTCCCAAATTTCGCGTATTCGTTATATTCGTTGTGTATTCGCGTATTCATTGCATATTCGCGTAATCGTGAATGCGCGCATTCGGTGCGTATTCGCGTATTCGAGGAAGAAAAGAGTGAGTGGGTGGGCGACATTACTATTGGTTGCTAGGGATGTTGTTGATAACCTCTGACAAGTGTATGTGCATCATTCTAATTGGCCCACAAATGAAAAGAAGGAATATGCGAATATGCGTATATGTGAAATATTCGCGCTTCACAGTCTCAAACAGTAACTAGCAGGGAAGCAGGGAGGGATGATCACTGTGATGTGTTCTGTAGAAAAAAAAAATTTAAATAAAAATTTAAATTTGTAATTTCGAAAATGTAGTGAATATATTCGCAAATTTGCGATATTCGCGATAAAAATTTGAAATGCGAATATTCACAACGAACACTAGCACCCACACCCGAGCGTCAACATGAAGTGATTCAGCAGACCAGGCCACATTCTTCCACGTGTTAGGAAGTTAGGATACTCATGTGCCAATTGTAAGTACTTTGGGTCGGCATCGGCCCACTGACCATTCCATAGCAGCACAGCCCCATATACAGCAGGCTATGATGCTATGTGTGATCTGATACCCTTCTATCCAGCAATTTGCACTACAGAAGCTCTTTTTTGGAATAGGACCAGGCGGGCCAGCCTTCACCCCCACCCCCCACACACATTAGTGAGCCTTGGGCTCAGCAGGGAAGCTGATAGGATTTCAAATTGGCAAATAACAATTTCACCGGTTATATAAAACCTAAGGGCATATACAGACAGCGGTAAAGTATATAGAGCATGATATATAGTGTAGCTAGTCGCAGTAGAGTCCACGTAATGTTCTCTTTGAATACTAAAGCTTATGGAAATATACAGTGCTGCGGGTGCCATAGCAACAGACAGGGAGAAATGTGAAGCTGTCGCCTATGTATACTCTTTGGGGGGAGATTTATCAAAACCTGTGCAGAGGAAGAGTGGGGCTGTTGCCCATAGCAACCAATCAGATTGCTTCTTTCATTTTCCACAGGCCTCTAAAGAGGCCTGTGGAAAATGAAAGAAGCAATCTGATTGGTTGCTATGGGCAACTGCACCACTCTTCCTCTGCACAGGTTTGGATAAATCTCCCCCATTGAGACAACAATGGGAGTTCCAGAAGCCAACCATGACTGAAAAGGAGTATGGGGCCATGTTCACACTGCGGAATGTCTGTGCAGAATTTCCCCCCGAAATTCCACAAATTTTATTGCACATTAAAGGGGTATTCCAGGAAAAAACTTTTTTATATATATATATATATATATATATATATATATATATATCAACTGGCTGCAGAAAGTTAAACAGATTTGTAAATTACTTCTATTAAAAAATCTTAAACCTTCCAGTACTTATGAGCTTCTGAAGTTAAGGTTGTTCTTTTCTGTCTAAGTGCTCTCTGATGACACGTGTCTCGGGAAACGCCCAGTTTAGAAGCAAATGCCCATAGCAAACCTCCTCTAAACTGGGTGGTTCCTGAGACACGTGTCATCAGAGATTACTTAGACAGAAAAGAACAACCTAAACTTCAGAAGCTCATAAGTACTGAAAGGATTAAGATTTTTTAATAGAAGTAATTTACAAATCTGTTTATCTTTCTGGAGCCAGTTGATATATAAAAAAAAGTTTTTTCCTGGAATACCCCTTTAACTTCAATAGGGATTTGACTCTCCAATTCACACAGCGGAATTTCTGTGTTGGAAATTTTGCATTCCGCAAAGACATGTTTTTAGATTTTGCAGAATTAAATTCAGAGCCCCATTGTGTTATGAAAGCACAGAAATTCTGCCTAAATTCCCCTGGAATCTTGCTTGAATTCCGCAACGCTGTGAAAAATCCGTCTGATTTTCTGTGCAGAGTCTGAGCGGAATAGCAGAAATTCTGCCATGTGACCACAGCCTTAGGGGTCTGTTCACATGGCGGAATTTCCGCTTGTGGAATTCCACCTCAAGTCAAAGCCCATAGACTTCTATGGGATTCCGCACTCCCATTCAACCTTCTGAAATTACGCTTGCGGAATTCCGCAAGCGGAATTTCAGAAGGTTGAATGGGAGTGCGGAATCCCATAGAAGTCTATGGGCTTTAATTTGAGGCGGAATTCCGCAAGCAGAAATTACGCCATGTGAATAGATCTGTGATGTCCCAGTACGGAATATAGTCCCATACAGTACTTAGGACCTGTCAGGTTGAGTCCTTCTGTGTCCTAGGGGCCCTCCTGCAGTGTCTCACCCATAGTAATATATATATATATATATATCTATATATATATATATATATATATATATATATAGTGTTATGTGTGTTGTGTATTAAGGACCTTTAAGGACCTTTGAGTTAGTCACATGATAATGTGTTCACATGATGTGCATGCTACCCAGGGAGCACCATGGTGCTAACCAGGTGACCTGTAGCTTGACCTATGGGCTTCTGGCTCAGCCCCCCCCTTTATAAGAGGGGGAGCCATTACAATCTCTCTCTTATGACTCCTGAGGAACAGTAAAGACCAGACATCTCAGAGCCAGTGTCCAGCACATCTGGAGGCCTCAAGCCTACCTACAGCCACATGCCAGTAAGTCAACTCATCTATGTCCGCTGTCACTATCTACAACCCAGTCCAGTTTAAAGTCAAGACAATAGTCAGGTCTATTATAGTCAGCGTGGCTGAACTAAAGTCTATCAAAGTCACTAAAGTCCCAGCAAGCTGCGAGGTCCTTCAGTGTTACTGGCCACCTCTCTGGGATCCTGGCCTAGCTGTAAAGACTATTACCATCTGTCTACCTCAGTAAAGCTACCCTTAACCCTTACCTGGTCTTGGACTATTATTGCCCTGCCTAACATTGGGATAGTGGTACTACCGTTCAGGTGGTTACCAGGAAAACCACGCCCTGGTATCACGAACATTTAGGGGTTAATAACACCTTGCCCCTGGGTTACAATATCCGCCCCCTACACCTCAACATCGCACCCCGAGACGATCCGTGGCTTCACCATAGGCCCTTAACCGTAAAGTAATTACCAGAAGTTCCTTAAACTCGCAATGCAGGTCTATGTGAATTTCGGCAATTCTGTATACCGCTCACTTTTGGAACGGGCTACAGAATTGCTGGGGGATTGAACTTGTATCCTGCCGCAACAATGCAATCAGAGCTGCCCTTTATAGTAGGTTTTAAATAGAGATGAGCGAACTTACAGTAAATTCGATTCGTCACGAACTTCTCGGCTCGGCAGTTGCTGACTTTTCCTGCGTAAATTAGTTCAGCCTTCAGGTGCTCCGATGGGCTAGAAAAGGTGGATACATTCCTAGGAAAGAGTCTCCTAGGACTGTATCCACCTTTTCCAGCCCACCGGAGCACCTGATAGCTGAACTAATTTATGCAGGATAAGGCATCAACTGCCAAGCCGAGAAGTTTGTGACGAATCGAATTTACTGTAAGTTCGCTCGTCTCTAGTTTTAAATTTGGTATTAATATATGGGTCTGCACCCATTTCCCCAGGTGGCCACGCCCCTTTTTCGGGTTTTCCCAGCAAAATAGAGAGTTAGTCGTGCTTTTTTTCAGTTCTGGCGCAAATTCTGGGGCAAACAGAATTTTTGGCGCAATGCGACAGAATCTGACGCACAATCCGACAAAACATGTCGGATTTGCAATAGTAAATGAGGGCCAATGAGCGGCTGTGTCACCTAGTGTGTATTTTGCTGTAGTTTATGACCCATGTAAATACAACCAATAAATTGATTGTATTTATTTTTTTTTTTCCTCCAGACTAAAGCATGGTGGCGGCAGGTACATAAAAAGCATAAAAGTATTGATAATTTTATCTTATTCACTCAAACGAGAAGTCTCATACTGAAAAACGTATCCCCCATCTGCAGAATAGGGGATACGTTTTAGATTGCGGGGGTCTGCCCACAATCTACTGGCTCTCCCTCGGAATGCAGCGTCACAATCCCTGGGAATGGCGCCCCGCCCCTCCATATATCTCTATGGGAGTGCCCAAGATGGCAACCTGGGCTTTGGGCAGGGGTTGTGACACGCCGCTCCTGGGGAGAGCCGGGGGTCCGTAGAGGACATTGCAGATGCGGATACGAGAAAAGTCCCCCCCACCAACATGTTTTGTCAAGGTTATGGGTGATGTCCTCAGAGGTAATGGGGCAATGACCAGCCGCCCTAGGCACAGGCCCAGTGGCGCCTAATGGTAAATAGGGCCCTGATGTTATTATTTTACGGCAGAGATTGGTGAAGAATCTGCCTAATGAATGCCCACCACTTTAACCCTCTAGTTGCAATGAGGAACTGCAAAACTACAACTACCAGCATGCCCGGGCAACCGTTGGCTGTCCGGGCATGCTGGAGTTGTAGTTTTGCAACATCTGGAGGTCCGCAGGTTGGAGACCACTGCACTAGCCCATTAGCCCTATACCATTAAAGAAGGGAGGGCTCAATATTCGCGAATATGCGCATATGCGAAGAGCAGAGAGGGATGATCAGTGATCACTGTGATGTGTACTGTGAACAATTAAAAAGCGAATATTCCTAATTGCAAATATATAGTGCTATATTCGCAATATTCGCGAATTTGCGAATATGCGATATTTGCGATTAAAATTAGAATTGCGAATATTCACGAGCAACACTAGTGGAGATTCCAAAGGATCCTTCAGAAAAGGTACACGATGGATATAAATAAGCAGACTAGTGGACTATTACTTAGAATTATCATTTATTAAGTATATGACAACGCGTTTCACAAGATTAAGCTCGCTTCATCAGGTCATATTCGTTATACAATGTATGGTTTGTCCCGCCCCCATTGGATTGATTGACAGGTAGTGTGCAATCTATCAGTCAAGCCCATTGAGGCAGAGAGATGTCAACTGGGACCACTCAGGGGACATTTCTCCTGCTTTTCGCCTGATAGATGGACATCTGGTTATATGGTAATTGTACTAAACACGATGATAACGGCAGTGTTATGTTTTTAGGTTGTATTTCTCCATGTATAAACTCAAAAATAATGATCACAAGGATCAATGACCCTAATGAGGGGTGGACTAAACATATGTTTGTTTAATACCTCAACTCAGCCCAAAAGGACTGAGCAAAAAGTCCACTTTTTATCCCTCACTTGATTAAAACTTAACTTTTAATTAAACAATAAAGTGGATATATAGAGCTATAAGTGATTTTAAAAGATCCAGCATATTCGCACCACATATATTAGTGTACTTATTGTCCCTAGGGACCAACTGAATATGGAAATCTACTCAGCGCATCTGCAGAATGCGCTGATTAAGGGTGCTTTTGCTGATATTTAAAATGCTACCACACTGTCCCTCCTAACATGTTTCGCCACCAAAGTGACGTCTTCAGAGGTTAGGGAACAATGGCCATTGTTCCCTAACCTCTGAAGACGTCACTTTGGTGGCGAAACATGTTAGGAGGGACAGTGTGGTAGCATTTTAAATATCAGCAAAAGCACCCTTAATCAGCGCATTCTGCAGATGCGCTGAGTAGATTTCCATATTCAGTTGGTCCCTAGGGACAATAAGTACACTAATATATGTGGTGCGAATATGCTGGATCTTTTAAAATCACTTATAGCTCTATATATCCACTTTATTGTATTTCTCCATGTAACACAATCTGATACTCACATCTTTCCATTGCGGAGCTGTATCAGATTTTTAATCAATGAACCAAAGCGAATACGCCGCCCGCGCTTTGCTTTCTAAACTAATTTTGGACTGAATCTGCATGATGTTACTCCGTACAAAAGCTACATTCTCAAACAAAAATACCCAATGTCGAGGGTTAACTCTCCCCATATTGTGCCGCGCTTTTTCACAGTAGGCGTCTGGATGAATGATATACCGAGTATTGTACAAAAAATGTTTTGTTTAGGAGCGGCCAGACAGCGTGCAATTTCAATATTGTGCAGAGCAGACATATAGCGGCTAGGCTGAAAAGCTGAAATACATTAACCTCTAACCTGGCTAATGTACAGAAAATAAGTGTGTGTTCTACAGCCTACAGGATGAATAGATGGATGGCAACATTTGGGCTCATCTTAGATGTATCAACCGAACAGAAAATGCGTTGTCACTGTTGTTGTCATCGGTAGCGATGCGTAGAAAGCCACATGTGATCATGGCCATTTAATGGCAATAAGGGATCTTCAGAATTAGTACAGAATACAGCAGATGTATCTCTTAGAAGAGTTTTTCGGCTAACACAAGGTACAAGGAAGCACATTTATGAGTTTTGTTGTGGGTGTTATTATTATTATGCTGTTATGGAGCCAATTTCAATTAAAGGGGTTCTCTGGAGCTTAGACATCTTATCCCCTATCCAAAGGATAGGGGATAAGATGCCTGATCTAGGGGGTCCCGCCGCTGGGGACCCCCGTGATCTTGCACATCGCACCCTGTTAAAATCAGTCACCGGAGCGTGTTCACTCCGGGTCTGATTACTGCCGATCACGGGGCCGGCGGTGTGTGATGTTACGCTCCGCCGCCCTCAATGCAAGACTATGGGAGGGGGCGTGACAGCGGGATACGATGTCTATGCGCCGGAGTACCCCTTTGAAGTCTGTATGGTCGCCATCTATGCAATACTATACAATTAAAAAAAAAAATTAAATTGGAAAAAAATGTTGTAGTAAGATATGAAATCCCTGATCTGAATGGGGTTTCTGATTCATTCAAATTCAATTATAATACATTAGTACCCAGAACTGAGTCTTAGGGCCTTATTACACTAGACAAGATTGTCCTACATAATAGAGCCAGTGATCAGCCAACGAATGAGCAAATGTTTGTTCATTGTCTGATCAGGTCCAAAAAAATCATCGCTGTAGTGATCGTTCATGCTGCTCTCTTCAGATGCCCCCTGTGAGATGGTCGAGACTTATAGTAATTGAGTGCCGATTTACAAGATAGGACCTTTAAAGGGGTACTCCACCCCTAGACATCTTATCCTCTATCCAAAAGGGACCCCCGCAATATAGCATTCGGCACCCACCTGTTACTGCTCCGGAAGCGCTGGAGGGTCTGGCTCCCGACCACGGGAACGGAAGATCATGATTTCACGACTCCGCCCCCGTGTGATGTCACGCCCCACCCCCTCAATGCAAGTCTATGGGAGGGGGCGTGGCAGCCATGGTCGGGAGCCAGACACTCCAGCGCTTCCGGAGCAGTAACAGGTGGGTCCCCCGCGATCAGACATCTTATCCCCTATCCTTTGGATAGGGGATAAGATGTGAAGGGGTGGAGTACCCCTTTAAGCTAGGTATATGCATTAGACCATACCTATCCTAGTTAACTGTCAGCTGGATAGACGTTTGTCCAACAGCTATATATATAGTATACTTTGGCCAACTTTAGTTCTGTGTTCTGGATTTAAGAATTGGATGTGCTGGCGCTCACTTGCGCTCTTTTGCTGTTCACCAAGATTATCGATTGTTTACTGCTGCATGCAGGCCCATGTAAGGGTGTATTCACATGGGAGCACATCCGCAGCATGTTTGATGCCGCAGAATGCGCTGCCAGAACACACAGAGTTACAGCAGAGCAATCTCCCTGCAGCTGCCGTAGCTCTGTGTATATCGGCTCATATCTGCTGATTTCCCGCCGGCAGTCACGAACGGACACACAGAGCTATGGCAGCAGCAGCAGAGAGCTTGCCATAACTCTGTATGTTGCTCACACTTCATGCAGTTCACTGAGGAGGAGGGATGTTCTCTTGCTTGCCCTCACATCTTGGGAACTTCGAATGCGCTCCCGTGTGAATACACCCTTAAAGGGCCTTTTAGAAGTTGGTTCAGTCAGGAGAGAAGGGAAAGAGGCTGGAGACCCAGCATTCAGGCTGCTCCTCTTATGGATATCACTTTAAATAGGACAGAGCAGCCTGCACTATATGTGAAATACATACAGAATGCAAGAGAGACAGTGAGCAAAAATATGAATAAAGACGTATGGAGGAAATGTTCTTTTGATACCAGAATAAGTACAATGCAATAACAAAAAATGCATTCAAAGGTGTCCATTGCCTTTAATACTTTTTCATCTTAAATTACTGTGTTGTCAGTGTAAGAATTTTCATGTAGGAGATGTGATTGTGGTCAATAAACATGAATCTATACCTACACTCTCACTGGATCCATACTTGTAGTAACCACCATTAAAAACCATAGGGCTATATTCACGCTACAGAATTTCCGAGTTATTGAGGGCAACCCTTAAATGGGCTCTGTCATTTGCAAAAACATTTTATATAATGTAGATGTGAACAATAAGAAAAAAATAAAAAAAAATAAATAAAAAAAAAAATAAAAATATATATATATATATATATATATATATCTATATATATAAAAAAAAATCAGAGTCCAGCAGCACACGAAGTGGTGAAAATTTTTTTCACTACTTTGTGTGCTGCTGGACTCTGATTTTTTATTACAAGTGGGACCCTTCACCAAGGTCTTTTTTCAGCGTGCACCCCTTTACCTTTCGGACTTTGACCAGTTATGCTGCTCCTCTATCTTTTCTATATATATATATATATATATATATATATATATATATATATATATATTAATATAGTATAGAGAGAAGGGATAACTGCAGCACTCCAATGTGTAAAAAGCAAAAAGTGTCTTTATTCCATGAACAAAACTTGGTGCGACATTTCGGTGTCCTCACAACACCATTCTTGAGCTTGAGAATGGTGTTGTGAGGACACCGAAACGTCGCACCAAGTTTTGTTCATGGAATAAAGACACTTTTTGCTTTTTACACATTGGAGTGCTGCAGTCATCCCTTCTCTCTATACTGTGAATTGGATACAGGACCAGGGTCCCAGAGACTGACGTGCACCCCTACTGGTTCACACTTTTTTTGAAGTGCTGCTCTATTTCCTTTGTATATATATATATATATATATATATATATATATATATTTATATACATTGGGGGATATTTATCAAAGTTGTCTATGTCCCGCATCAATATAGACCAAACTACAGAGGGTTAGTCTGGTCTATTGTGCACCTAATTTATCAAATGGCGCACAGCTCTTGATAAATTCTGTGCACAGACTGCATGTTCTATGCTTTAGTCTATATTTAAACCTGCTCCAACAGGGTCTGACATTTCGGCGTACTTTCAGCCTATGCGACTTGTCGCTGAAAAGTCGCTTTTGATAAATTCAGCACCAATGCATTTTTCAATGCATTTCAGTCTAAAATAGACTAGAATGCATCATGTTCTAAAAATCCTCTACAGCAAAAGTCGCAGAAAAGTCGCACAGAAAAGTCGCATCTAAATCCTTTGATAAATATCCCCATTTGATTTTAAAATGTGTATTTTTGAGGTAAATAAATGCTCCATAATTCTTACCACTAGGGTTCCCTCAACTGTCCAGAACACTGTCTTGTCCCTGCAGCAATTGCCTGTGTGTCTTGTCTGAGACAAAATACAGGAAGTGTGGGGGCGGGACAAGCAGGGCTTTGTGCTTTTTGTCAGCCCGTCAACCATTCTGCTGTGTTAGCCGGACGCGTGTCACAGAGCATCAGTGCACATTGCCTCCAGTTGTCAGCTAAAGGAGTGAGAAAAGAAGTTCCCACATGAGATGTGAGGGCAAGCAACAGAACATCCCTTCTACTCAGTGAACTGCATGCAATGTGAGCAACATAAACCAGAGAATTAAGAGCCATAAATTCATAAAAACCAGGATTTCAGTACATGGACAGGATCAGCATCGGTTATAGAGTAAGCATGTTTTAAGAATTAAAATCTGGTTATACAATCATTAGATCATTGTATCCAACGACTGCAGAATACAGTATAGTCAAATGCTAAAAAAAAAAAATATGCTTGCAAAATTGATCTAATTCTCACCTTCATTTGCTACAGGGCAATAAAATAAAGAGTTAAATGGCGTGTAAATCTCATAGTTGGATGCTCCACGCCCGTAATCTCCAATCAAACATGACATTTACTCTGAATGACGGTGCTTATTATAGTTATAAAAGACGCGCGGCGCACGACTGATGAATTATTCCGTTTACAGGCGCGTTGCCCACTCACTCTTATACAATCATCACTCTTCATGAAGCTGAGGGGTGGTCTGCAGATTCCAGATGAAACCATTGATATAGAGTCCAGACGTAGCCGGCGTTGGTACGCCATCCGATACCTTATATGTGTGCCCAGGAATGTGCCGGTGGTGTCTTATCTCGCTTTGCCACATTTTAATAGTGTAACACCACCCGCCGGGATTTGTGTCCCAAGGCACGGCTGCAGAAATGCAGAAAACGTTGATGGAAATACACATGTAACATATATAGCGGTGACATTTATTTTGATAAATATCCGATTAATATTACAGTAAAGAAATGGAATAAAGAAAATATGGCTTGCTTCGTCCTAAATCAATGGCAAATTGCCCTTGAATGTAAAGGGAAACTGTCGGCATGAAAATACTGTCTAATGTACCTTTAGCACAGTGTTTCCCAAACAGGGTGCCTCCAGCTGTTGCAAAACTACAACTTCCAGCATGCCCGGACAGCCGAAGGCATGTTATAGAGCAGGAGGAGCTGAGAAGACTTATTTATAATTTTTGTCAAATAAGATCCAGTAGAATGTGCAATTCCTGCCCATTCTGGGCTAAGAAGTCCAGCAGGCAGTGTCATTAAAATGGGCACTGTCAGAATCAGAAACTTTTTACATGTTGTACATCTTGGCAAAACATAAAACTTTCTAACATACTTCATAAATACATTTTATTTCCTTTTTATAAAAATCATGCCTTATATAAAAAGGGCCACTAGGGGTCCCCATACCATCCAGAACATAATTCTGACCGGCTGCAGCATCATCTTTGTCCCAGCTGAAGCACAGGCTGGGACAAAGTCCAGTAAGTGAGGATGGGACTAGCGCTCCTTTGTACTCACTCCTGCTTTGTCTATCAGACTCCTGTCTGAAAACAGAGAGGAAGGGGTTACAGAGTTGCCTGCACCGATTGGATAAAGAGACCCAGCACAGCAGACTCAGGGAGGAAGTAAATGTATGGTGGATGCTGGCTCAGTGCTTGCCTCGGACACGCTCCTTCCTGAGCAGTGGATGTCAGAATGAATGAGCAGAAGAACAGAGGGATTTGTGAAGCAAATACAGAAGCCATATATATATATATATATATATATATATATATATATATATATATATATATATAAAAGACCTGTAAAGAATCTGCATGACCTAGTGAGCAAAATAAAGTCATCATCAACTCCCCTCCCAGATCTATATGCTTCTGCCATTTCCATTGGATCAAGGTATATAGTAGTTATACATCTCCCCTGAGGTTGTGTTCACACATTGCATTTTTTGCTCTGCTTTTCTTTTTCTGTTTTTTTGCTGTGATTTTCCCACTATTGTGGCAAAAATGGTGAAATTTTTTCTCCTCATGGCGCAAGTTGAATGTGAAAACACATCAAAACTGCACATTTTGTGTACTGACACCAACCCAACTATGAGTCTTGGGGTAATGTCCAGCATTAGCAATTAGATGACCAGGTGCAATGATCAAACACCACACCCTCAACCAGAGGATTCATGGGAAAAGCTGTATTACACAACCAGTTTGGAATTGAAAACCAACATGGAGCCAATCTCATGTCTGCCAATTCATCTAAATAGGTAAGCAGAAGACATACACAAGAACCTTTACATTATTGTCTAAAAATGCCCGGAGTGCTTCTTTAATATTTTACCACAAAACTATATATGAATCTGCCCGGCTTCTCTAGCTCTGTAGTATCATGCTTGGGGGTCATACTGCATGTTGAAAATGACACGTTCCATTTGTGAGCTGAAGAGAGGCGGACTGTAGAACCTACAACTTATCTCTATTAGGGGGTCTATAGCCAAATTTCAAGCCTTGGCTAGTGTCAATGTCTTGATATGAATACACAGAGAATGACTGGATCATAAGGATTTGCTGTCCTATATCTGTCCTAGGAGTGAATATACCATTTGTTCAACTCAGGATGTGAGTAACAAGGGCCAAAGCCACCTTAAAGGGGTACTCTCCAAAGCATAGGGGATAAGATGTCTGATCACGGGGGTCCTGCTGCTGGGGACCCCCGCAATCTCCCTGCTGCACCCGGCATGCATTTAGAGCTTCGGGTGCAGCGCCGAAAGCACCAGAGGCCCGTGACATCACAGCCGCGCCCCGTTCGTGATGTCACGGCCATGCCCCCTCAATGCAAGTCTATGGGAGGGGGCGTGACGGCTGTCACGCCCCCTCCCATAGACTTGCATTGAGGGGGCATGGTCGTGATGTCACAAGCGGGGCATGACTGTGACATCATAAGCCTTCACCCCGCACCGCCAGTCATCCGACATGGAGGGAAGTTTGCTCCGTGCACCGGATGTCTGGGATGCCACCGCCGAGATCACAGGGGTCCCCAGTGGCGGGACCCCCGCGATCAGACATTTTATCCCCTATCTTTTGGATAGAGGATAAGATGTCTAGGGGCGGAGTACCTCTTTAAGAGGAGAATATCAAAATAGTTGCCAGCTGACATCTACCAGGGAAACGTATAAATGATATCTTAGTTGGATAGAGGTGCACTTAAATGGTGTTTCTTAATTCTTAATTTAAGCCTTAAGTGCTCTTTTCCAGCAGTCTAATAAATGAAAATATTATAGTAAATAAAAAATATATAATATAAAATATATAATATATTTTACATAATTTTATTTGTTATTTTGCCTTTCTGTGGCCATTCAGGCTTTCCTTCTATTTCTGATGCAAACAGTCGATTCTATTGCCTACATTGCCCCACTTCCTGTCTAATGCAAAAGACTTCCTGTTCCTGGTGGACAATCTAGCTGGAAATTCAGCCAAATCTATCTTTAGCAAACTATGTGAGAGGCTGCTATGGGACTAGTGGGTAAAGTTGTTGTCAAGAAGATGTTATGGGAGGGACACAGAGTTGGCTGATTTTCTGGCTAGAGCGTACAACGAGAACAGGAAGTCTGTTACAGGATGTAAACTAGACAGGAAGTGAGGCAATGAAGACAACAGAGCAGACATTTTGCATCAGAAGCAAAAGAAAAGCATTAAATAAAACATAAAAGTAGTAAAGTAACTTTACTTACCAATATATGTTAATTTACTAGACAATTGAAAATAGGTTTCATTGTTGGAAAACCCCTTAAAAGAGTTTGTCGAGTTAAGAAGGCCCATGTTAATATATCCTGTAAGGGAATTCTGACTTAGTAGAGGAGGTAATATGTTCAGAATCTACAACACTTCACCAAAGAGCACATACAAGAGCATCTCTTGCTCTGGAGGACCCATCCTGTCACACATTACACAAATACCCTATAGATTTTAGTCAGTACTGTCACTGTAATGCTTTATTTTCCATTTAGTGGCGCTGCGGATATATCTCCTCACCACCAATCCATATGCATGCGGGAAGAGTCCAGTAAATCATATCTCAATTAGTGTTGGGCGCTAATATTCGCATTTCCAATTTTTATCCGAATATTGCAAATTCGCGAATATTGCGAATATATTCGGTATATATTCAAAATTGCGAATATTCGTTTTTCCGCATATGCACATATCCACATATGTGAAAATTCCCATATTCCTTCTTTTCACTTGTTGGCCAATTATAGTGCTGCAAATCCACTTGTCAGAGGTTATCAACAACATCCCTAGCAACCAATAGTAAAGTTGCCCATCCCCTCGCTGTTTTCTTCCTCGAATATGCGAATATTCACATATTCGAATATGGCCAATGCCGCTCATCACTAATCTCAATAATTGTTGGGTCTGTTCCTTTACTTAAGGTCCGCATAACACAACATCTCTAGCTTAGAAGATTTACGGAGTGATATCTTGTTATAATCGATGATCCTCAAAAATCTGAGCCCTTTATAAATTAAACTGAATTAGAGGGCCGCAGTGAGTCATGATGAGGCTTTTTTTTTTTTTTTTTTTTTTTTTAGCCAAGAAATTCTTATATTTAGGTAAGTCTTAGGGGAAATCTGCAAGAACCAGGGAGCTCTTAATTATTTCCTAGTACATCTCATTAAGTGTCATCCATGTGAAATAACAAGACCATTATTTGTCTCAGACACTTATAGGGCCAGTCAACAACCATATACTGAATGTAGACGAGTGATCAGCAGAGAGCGGCATTGCTTATTGAATCGTTTTACGCATCTTTACTTTAGTAAATCAACTCCTTAGCCCTGATTTACTAAGAGTGTTGTGTAGGTTTCTTTGTGGGTTTTAACTCCCTGCAATTTATTTCCCACAGTATTTACTAAGGTTTCCCTACATTTTCCACTTTTCCCTACACTTTGCTTTTTTTTACACACGTTCTGATCTGTCGGGTTTTCCTCAGCTGAAATACACCACATTTTCTGTGGAAACCTTAGTAAATATGTTGGGTGTTTGCGAAAATGTCAGGAACACGCCCCTTTTCGGTGACCACGCCTCCTTTCTCAGACAGTCACGCCCTTTTACAGGTTTTCTTAGTAAAATGGAGAGTTAGTCGGGTTTTTTTTCAATTCTGGCGCAGACAGAATTTCTGGCGCAATGCACAAGAATCTGGCGCACAACCTGACAAAACATGTCAGGTTTGCAACAATAAATGAGGGCCATTCTGTCGCACATTCTGGTTCTGTGTCACAGAATTTAGGTGCAAATCCCGACAAAAAGAGTCGGAATCCTGTTAGTAAATGGGGGCCATTGTGTACACTGGAATTCCTTTTTACTGACTTTTCAACAAATTGATGCGAATCTACTGTTAGATGAATCTGAAGATTTGAAGAGAAAGGGTTGTGCAATTCTCTTACGGATCCATTACATGAGGGAATTAGAGGCCGTATAGACCCATAACCCCCCTGTTTAATAGGCCCAGCAATCAGCCCAGAGATGAGAAAATGCTCATTTGTTGGCTGATCACTTGGTTTTAACCTATCAAAAAATTCTTGTTCTTCAGGCGTCCATTTCCCCATATAATAGGGGATATGTAGCCAAAGAATGATAGAAAGTTAAGGGCAACACAAATGATCCAGCGATTGTTTGTGCCGCCGTGTCTCCCCGATACAGAGCCGGGTAAGGGCCCATTTACACTAGGGAAACTCAGCAAGGAATTTCCTGGCTGATAATTTGCGCCTGCACTAATCAAGCACATTAATTATGTGCAGAATTTGATGCCGAAATGAACCCCTGAAATTCAAAGTCCGGTTGATAATGGGCTTTTCTGGGCAGAATACCTACAAACGCAATTCAGATCTGCGCCGTAAGTACCGCAACAGAACTTTCACTTGGAATTATTTTAGAGCAAAAAAAATCTGCAGTTTGCATGGGCCCTGATGATAACAATCTATTGTCATAATGAAGCAAATCTAATGATAGGAAATTGCTACTTTATGTTTCCTGTTCCATAGCCTAAAAGGGTCCATGTATTTAACCATATTACAGATCCTTGCTGTATGGATCCAAAATATGGCACCTATAGACTGTTTTGGAGGTACATTGGGGAAGATTCATCAAAACCTGTGTAGAGGAAAAGTTGACCAGTTGCCCAAAGCAACCAATCAGATCGCTTCTTTTATTTTTCACAGGCCTTTTAAAAAACTGAAGGAAGCGATCTGATTGGTTGCTATGGGCAACTGGTCAACTTTTCCTCTACACAGGTTTTGATAAATCTCCTCCATAGAGTTGACATGTTCCAATAGAGTTGACATGGTCTGTGTTACTGGAGTATTCTCTCCTAGAAGTATGACTAGATACCATGTGACCAGGCCCTACATACAAGTCTCTATAATTGAAACACATGGCTCTTTAGATAAACTGATCCAAGATGCACCTACTCATTAATGGAGTATTTGTAGATGATTTCATGGTGCCATCTACTACTATTGCTTACGTAAAACAGTTTCGGTCTCTCTATTGATATATGAGCGTCACTCTCTCCCAAGGCATGCTATATCAGTAGATGTAATTTTTCACTTACTGACAACAGCTAATAGTCTTAATGAGTCGTATGCTCCCTGGACTAACCCCCTTCAGCAGGTCCATTGTGGAGCTTTCTTTCCCCATTGCCACCAATTCAACACCTAGGATTCCCAGACTAATTATAGGCTATTGTATAACTATTATCACTGTGATAAACACCAAAGGATTATTATGAGGAAAGCCGTAAGAACACGCGCTTCTATGTCAGCTAGAAATTGTAGACTTTACGATTCTCCGATTACGTTGCCTCCTTCATTTACATCCTTCAAGAAATGTTGACTTATTGTAATAGATAGAATTTTTAATCCTCTGCTGAGTGTATGAATACTCATTTGACTTCAGTAACCAAGGGTAAAGCAGTAAAGCTACAAGCATTTGATACGAGCCACCTTGGCTGGGCTGATTTAAACTGCATTTAGAAACACAGAATTAGACCCAATTCATTACAATGGGAGAGTTTTCTTGGTATGCTGTGTGACCTGTACCGAGGTCATTGTGCAGGAACAGAGGAGACTGAACTCTGAACATGAACTATTGTGCATGGAGTGATCCCATCTTATTTATATACTGGTGCCCACTTTTCCTATACTTCTGTATGTGATGATAAGGAGGATCCTGAAGGAATTTGATCTGTATAGAACAAGGAGTGTGAGCATATTATGAGGCTCAGTGGTCAGAATTAAAACTGCAAGATTCCAGGAGTATTTTATCATTTAGATAATTAGAAAAAACATCACAAAAACATATTTTTAACGTAAAATCTTGATTTAAAGTATACCTGTAATTATAAAAATTATACTTTTGGCATGTGCTAGGGACACGTCAAAAGATTTTATCGGTCATGGTCTTTGTCTCTATGAGCTAAGTGCTCACTTCTCCTGGCCCGTTCTACTGATCAGTCAGGGCCACCTCCAACGATCAATACTTTTTAAAGGGTTACTCCGCTACCCAGTGTCCGGAACATTGAGTTCCGAACGCTGTGTGCGGGCTTCCGTGTTCATGCCCGCCCCCTCGTGATGCCACGCTCCCTTCATGTGACGTCCCGTCCCGCCTCCTCCATGCAAGTCTATGGGAGGGGGCGCGATGGCCATTGCGCCCCCTTCCCATAGACTTTCATTGAGGAGACAGGCCGTGACGCCACAAGGGGGCGGAAGTGAACAGGGAAGCCCACACACAGCGTTCGGAACTCAATGTTCTGGACGCTGGGGAGCAGAGTAACCCATTAAACTTCCCTTGGCTGATTCTACTGATTGGGTGGGGTCTGAACTCTCAGACCCCGGACAATCAAAACTTTTTAAACTTCTCCTGATGCATTCTGCTGATTGGTCGGGGTCTGAACTTTCAGACCCCAGACAATCAAAACTTTTGATACTTCTTGCTCATTCTACTGATCAGTCGGGATCTGAAGATCATGACCCCGGACAATCAAAACATTTGATACTTCTCCCAGCTGTCCCAGGGGATAAGATGTCTGATCACAGGGGTCCTGCCACTGCGACCCTCTGCAATCTCCGTGTGACACCTGGCATTCTGCGCCAGGTGCTGCTCCCGTGACAGAGCCATGCTGTCATGCCACGCCCCCTTGTGACGTCACGTCACACCCCCTCCCATAGACATGAATGGAGAGGGAGTGGTGTGACGTCACATCTCCGTCTTGGGAGCAAGCGCCGGTCACAGAATGCCAGGGGCTGCACGGAGATCGTGGGGTCCCAGTGAATGGACCCCTGTGATCAGAAATCTTATCCCCTATCTTTTTTTTTTTTTTTTTTAATATATGTGCTCGTCTTTCACACAGTATGTAAAAAAAAAACAGACATATTTCTTTAGCCACATCACTTATTTACACAGATGGGAAAAAACTTTTGTGGATTAGGACAAGTGACCTGTATGACCCGATGATTTTCTGGCAATCCCTGTAGTTCTGCCTCTGTAGACAGGAATACATTTTAATGCTTTTTTATTGTAGCTGTATTACCACTTAAAAGATATACAGCAAACATTTTTTTATAATTGTTTACATGCATATATAGAATCTTCGACAAATATAAGCTCTGTCCATTGAGGTCACAATGACCTGTCAGTTTTCCTCCATTTACGATGCGGAAAATCCGCCGCAAGCACCATTGAAGTCAGCAGGGACTGCGGCAGATATTCCGCATCGTAAATTCCACCACGGAAAATCTGCTGTGGACAGCCAAGAAGAGCCCGTCCCCTTTCAAATACGCAGCGGGAAACCCGCAAAAAAATCTGCGCATGTGAACGTACCCTAGGGATTTATTCAGTCATGCAGAAATTTTACGGACATGCCCATGTGCAACAAAATCGGAAGAATAATATCTTTGTGTGGTCGCAGCCTTATTTGTATAGTTCATATTTTGAATACACTAATTGACAAAATAACACAATGTAGGTGTGTATAAATCAGGGCTGGTTCTGCCTATAGGCAAAATAGGCAGCAGCCTAGAGAGCCCTCTTAATGGGGGCCACGCTCTGCATACTGCAAGAAAGTTAATAGCCAGCTAGCATCTGAAGCCCCTGCTCACCCGCAGCACCCACCCAGCCAGCACCACCATGTCACCACAGTAGTAAGGTAACTACATGAGGAGGAGGTTTGTTACAGTGTTTCACCCCAGTAGTAAGGTGATAACATGAGGAGGAGGTTTGTTACAGTGTGTCACCTCAGTAGTAAGGTGGGTCGTGTCAAAGGGCGGAACCAATGGGCAGAGTCAAGGGGCGGCAAAATAAGCTTTCTCTAGGGTGGCATCATCCTTGCACCAGTCCTGGTATAGATAGATGGATGTTCCAGCATAACTTCCGAACAGCTAGAGATATCTCAATTAGACATGGAATATGTGGTTTTAATATGTCAAATAAAAATATAGTAAAGTTTAGAGATGTCCTAATACTGACAATCTCCACAGCCCGAGAGTAAAACAGAGGAGCTTGTGAAAGTCTATATGACTTCCTGAATATCCCTTGATCGCATTACTCTCAGGCTGTGGAGATTGCCCGGGACTTTTAAACATCCTGCCGCCTGACCAACGTCATGCTAAAGTATGATTTAACTGTCTGGCAGGCAGGTGCAGAGAATAATGTGTGAATGCAGAGACAGGGGGTGGAGAGAAGATTTATTGCAGGCTGAGAGAAGAGTAAGGGGGGAGATTAGACAACAATGTGGGGGTAGGGAAAGGGCATGGCAGTGCTGCTGCAGTGAGAAGTGCAGGGAGTAGAAGCAGCCTATCTCTTCTGGGCTTCAGGAGGGTGGCACGCAGTATGCTCAATGCTCTATAGTACCAGGTGAAATTTCCCCATTTTAAAGAAAATCTCTGGTGAAAAATAACTTATCCTCTATCCACAGGATAGGGGATAAGTAGCTGTTTGCAGGGGTAGGGGCGGGGGCTGGGGGGTGGAGTCTGACTGATGGGGGCAAGAACGAGCAATGCCGGGTACTCAGCTACTACATGTTAGCGGATAGACCCATCACCTATATGTAGGCCTCCTGTTGTCCAGGTATAATGCTGGTGTATGAACCCATATACACCTATGTTATGTACAGAGGAGTGAGCCTTACGGCATACAGGGATTATGTGATATAGCAGTAATTTAAAGGGATACTCTGACCCTAAGACATTTTATCCTGGGGGTCCCCCCGCAATCTCTCATGCAGCACCCACCTGTGTGAGGTGCACGCCAGCGCTGGAGGCTCCGTGTCTGTAGCCTCACGACTACGGGGCCGGAGTATTGTGATGTCATGACTCCGCCCCCATGTGACATCACGCCCGCAAGTCTATGGGAGGGGGCATGACGTGATGTAACACGGAGGCGGAGTCATGACGTCACGATACTCCGGCCCCCAAGTCGTGAGGCTTCAGACTCGGAGCCTCCAGCGCTGGCAGGCAGATTACACAGGTGGGTGCTGCATTAGAGATTGCTGGGATCCCCAGAGGCGGGTCCCCCGCGATCAGACATCTTATCCCCTATCCTTTGTGTTTGTCTGTACTTTGCATCACAGTGGCGGCAGATTATCACTTACACATTAAAGGGGTAGTCCAGTGGTGAAAAACTTATCCCCTATCCTAAGGATAGGGGATAAGTTTGAGATCGCGGGGGGTCCGACCGCTGGGGCCCCCTGTGATCTCTCTGTACGGGGCCCCGGCTCTCCGGCCAGATATCGGGTGCCGACCTCCGCACGAAGCGGCGGCCGACACCCCCCCTCAATACATCTCTATGGCAGAGCCGGAGATTGCCGAAGGCAGCGCTTCGACTCTGCCATAGAGTTGTATTGAGGGGGCGTGTCGGCCGCCGCTTCGTGCGGAGGTCGACACGCCCCCTTCCCGCGGGCTGTTGGGGCTCCGTACAGGAGATCGCAGGGGGCCTCAGCGGTCTGACCCCCCGCGATCTGCAACTTATCCCCTATCCTTAGGATAGGGGATAAGTTGTTCACCACTGGGTCACCACTGGACTACTCCTTTAATATGTGTAACTTTGTACTTTTAGGCCCTGCGCTGATCTTTTGTAGATCTTGTTATCAATGTATTATCTGTAAATGGTTCGCCATTGTACCGTGCCGCGGATGATTACGGCGTTAGGTAGAGAGGTGTCAGACGTCTGTAAATAAATGAATGCAAAATAATGATGACACCTCCATGGTAATGTGGAATCTGTAATCTCCGTACAAGATTCAGCTCACACCATACATTTCATGATGGCCGTCACCAGGGAATCCAGCCTTCTGCATCTTCCAGTGATTCCTTCTGCTCTGAATCAGACAAGCTATTAGTCTCATTGCAAAGAGTCAATCGCCTGGGAATCTATTAGGATGCCACAATGATTTCCGCGCCCCTCCGCCCCGAGTCTACTGTAGATGCCGTCGATATTATAAAGGGTTTTATATCAATACGTGCATCTTGTAGATAGAAATATGAACGCATTAGGATAGACTGGAGGTAATAGTGATATCTATTAGAGATGAGCGAACTTACAGTAAATTCGATTCATCACAAACTTCTCGGCTCGGCAGTTGATGCCTTTTCCTGCATAAATTAGTTCAGCTTTCCGGTGCTCCGGTGGGCTGGAAAAGGTGGATACAGTCCTAGGAGAGAGTCTCCTAGGACTGTATCCACCTTTTCCAGAACACGGGAGCACCTGAAAGCTGAACTAATTTATGCAGGAAAAGGCATCAACTGCCGAGCCGAGAAGTTTGTGATGAATCGAATTTACTGTAAGTTCGCTCATCTCTAATATCTATTATTGCATCCACCCAGATCACTATTGCCTTCATGTATATAGCCTATAGAGCAGTGGTCTCAAACTGTGGCCCTCCAGATGTTGCAAAACTTCAACTCCCAACATGCCCGGACAGCCAACGGCTGTCCGGGCATGCTGGGAGTTGAAGTTTTGCAACATCTGGAGGGCCACAGTTTGAGACCACTGCTTTAGGGCTAAATCTAACCTCTTTATTATTAGTGATGAGCAGCAGGGGCCATATTCGAATTTGCGATATTGAATATTTGTCCTATGTTTGCGAAATTCGCATATTATATGTTCATTCACTTTTTTTCCATGTGAGAATTCCCAATGAAAAAAGTGCATAAAAATTTGCATGAGAAAAAAAAAACACGAAAATTTGCATGGAAAATTTGCATAAAAATTTGCATGAGAAAAAAAGAAAATTTGCATAAAAATTTGCATGTGAAAAAAAAAATATTCGTCATTAAAATATATACCACTATATTCTAAATATTCGTGAAATCGCAAAGTGCTGATATTCACGATAAAAATTTGCATTACGAATATTCGTGCTCAACACTATTTATTATTGCTGTTCATTATTTTCCAATGGAATCTTCAAGACTACAACCGTACAATGCATCTCCGCACAACCTCTGCGCTGTATGACGCTAAAATACGGCATCTATAGAAGCCAATATATGAATAAACCAAATGAATTCTGAGGCATACGGAAGGATTTTTCAGACAGATTCCATATGCATAGATTTAAGGGGAGAATAGCATCCGTAATACGGTATCATACAAAGGCACAGTATGACAGCACTGTTTATGGGGCCACACTGAGACCATATGAATAGCCTAGAAAATTCCTTAAATGGACACTATCATTAAAACTAATTTTTGCTATTGCTCTCCTTATGGTAAATAGAAAATCTTTCTAATGTACTTTGTTTAAAAAAAAAAAAATTTTTTGTGTTTACAAAAGCTGCCACTAGGTGTCTCTATACTTTTCCCCCCATCTCTAGAACAGACTTTGGACTCCTGCTGGACTGGCAGAAGTCCAAAATCAGGAAATGCAGTCTGGAGTGCAGAGGGGTGTGTGCAGCCATAGCTAATCATAGCTCATCTCACACTGAACTGCTCTGGGCTGTGTGTAGCAGAGTGAGGGAGGAAGTTCTCCCCTGTATGGCTTCAGATTATGTAATATCAGGGTAATACCAGGGAAGAAAACTAAAAAATAATAAAAGTAAAGGCAGGGGGTGGTTTATCATGATGGGGCCAGTGAAGTGGGAGGATTATAAAATGTAATAAGATCACGTACAGGTAATCTTTAAAAGAAAACAGTCATCCTGTTTACCCATACTAAAGCCAATACACTGGGTTATCGTGTGGGTGAACAGGAGTCCGATGAGGGATCACTGACTAAAATACATACTTTAGGTATCAGAGATATGTCCCAGCGAAGATCCGCTTCTATCTTCTCTGAATTGCGCGCTGGAGTCAATTTGACTATTCATTGTCTGTGACTTCATGTACTAGTGACGTGGAGTCGCTGGTCTTGTGAGCGCGTGCCGACTGAGCGCTAACGAACCAGTGAAATAAATATGCAAATTGAGGCGATGTGGCCCGCCTTCAACATGCAATTCAGAGAAGATGGAAGCAGACCTTCATTAGGGCATATCTCTGGACCGAAGGTTCGTATTTTAGTCAGTGACCACTCAATAGACCCCTTGATTACCCACACTATAACCCAGTGTATTGGCTTTAGTGTGGGTGAACAGGATGAACGTTTCCCTTTAAAGGTAATGGGTAGATTTATCACTGACTTGTTTTGTATGCCATTTTTAAAGTCGTTTTTGTTGCAGGCTTATTGGTGGACACGAGCATAAGTTCTCATATGTGTGATAAATAATGCGCAAGTCCACCAAAACTACAAAAAATGACTTCACCACGCCATTTCTGAACTTGTAAAGCAGGTTTCTAGAGCAGCGTTAAAGGGGTATTCCGCCCCTAGACATCTTATCCCCTATCCAAAGGATAGGGGATAAGATGTCAGATCGCCGCGGTCCCGCTGCTGGGGACCCCCGGGATCCCCGCTGCGGCACCCCGCCATCATTACTGCACAGAGCGAGTTTGCTCTGTGCATAATGACGGGCGATACGGGGGACAGAGCAGCGTGACGTCATGGCCCCGCCCCTCGTGACATCACGGCCCGTCCCCTTAATGCAAGTCTATGGGAGGGGGCGTGACGACCACCACGCCCCCTCCCATAGACTTGTACTGAAAGGGGCGGGCCGTGACATCACGAGGGGCGGAGCCGTGCCGTAACAATGCTCCGGCCCCTGTGCCGCCCATCATTACGTGCAGAGCGAACTCGCTCTGTGCTGTAATGATAGCGCGGTGCCGCAGCGGGGATCCCGGGGGTCCCCAGCAGCGGGACCGCGGCGATCTGACATCTTATCCCCTATCCTTTGGATAGGGGTTAAGATGTCTAGGGGCGGAATACCCCTTTAAAGGTGGTGGAGTGCAGGTTTTTTCCAACCATTGTGTTGTAATTTTCCGGATTTCAAATAAAAATAGCAAATGATAAAGGAATGACCACTGCATGTAAAGTGATGTACAGAGGCAAGACTTATATTGTACTTTAAAAAAATGTACATAAAAATATGCATATCCAAAAATTGCAAAAAAAAATTAATAAACACGTAAATTAGACCAATAAAAAGTAAAAAAAGATTCATAAATCTCCCCCAATGTGTCTTCAGAAAGTGACCTCTTCTCTAAGAATGTTTGGTTATTTATTTATTTTTTACATTGTTAAGTGCTGGAAATCTGTTCATGCTATATAGATTTTATTATTTATTATTATTATTCCTGAAATCCTTTAGTTTTCACTTTGGCCACTAAGCCTAATAAATGTCCGGTTCTATAGAGAAAACTTTTTGGCAGTCTTTTTCTTATCATCATAGCCAGAATTACAGTGGAAAATGACACTAGTATATAGATAAGATGGGAACAGGTCACAGCTGCCTTCCTCCTCTCCCTGCACACCGACCTGTGGACAGGTCACAGAGCATGCCTAGAAATCTCTCCCATAGAAGTTAATGAGTCCTCTCCATTTCCTGTAGCTGCTGTAAAGCATATTTCTAAATGTTGTTTATAGTGCAGAGCAGAACTCGGACCTTATTGCTGCCCCCAGAACAATGACAAAAATTATACAAATGTTCAATGAGGAAAGACATTAATGCCTCAAATGTGTGGAGTGACTATAGCGTGTCACAAAATGAAGTTCCTTTACTATATAGTTCCTTTACTATATCAGTGAAACCCAAACTCATGCTACCTGCTCATAACAGAGGATTTATGGCAATAAGTATACTTTGTAAGACCATTGTGTCTTGACCATGGAAATGGCCTTGGCAGAGAAAGAGCTACCGTACTTTATGCAATGACTCTGACCAATGTAGAAGGGGGGTGCTCTATGTTGCCCAAATGCTGCATAAGGGTTAACAACTCTTTAAAAATGTTATCTGGTCTGACAGTATTGGTAGACAACAGTCAGGCTTGGATATAATACTGCTGTAATGGGTTTCTCCCAAAACATAACTTTAGCATCGCCATAGTAGCCAATAAAATTGAGGAAAAAGCCAAAACTGCCCCCCAAATGCCCAGGGATGGTGACAAAACTCCCGTCTGTGGTTTTTCCCACTTCTTTGCAACTGTTTTTCTGAGACTGTTGGCAACAATAGTATTACTGATTTGTGATTGGGTCTTTGGTTACCATAAAAAATTGTGAAGTTTTGTAATTATTATGAATATTATGACATTTCTCCAAAAGACCATCTATTTGAGAAAAGCACCCATGATCTAACCCAGATTTTTCCTTTTGAAATGGAGAGGGGATGTCCAGCTTAGAGTGACTTCTTTCCCCATGAGTTGTACAAACACTGACATGGACATTCCTCTTCACAAGTTTAGCCATTGAAACCAATGAGGAGAAAAAACATTCTATTTTTCAAAACTGAGAAGGAGTGTCAGGGATGTAAAGCAATTTGTCATCAGTTTCCAGTATGGAGGAAGGGGTTGCATGAACAAGCACCTGAAAGGACCACCATATCGAATTTAGCTCTAGGACCACTCTTATTTTAGACCCTTTGTCCCCTTACCGGAAGGTCAAACAAGGTTGATTCTAAGACCAATAAAAAAGTATCATAAACCGTAAAGTGCTTTCCAGACTAATGTGATTGATGGCCTATCCTCAGGATAGGCCATCAATTGATCAGTGAGCATGGATGAAAGCAGTTGGCTCCACTCAGGGCTGGCAAAACCTATAAGCAAGGTAGGCACAGGCCTGGAGCGCCCACTTGATGACGGCGTCTTCCGACCTGCGGCTGGTATTTTTGTGAAGCCGTAAGTCTTGATCATGCTTGCTGCAGGATGTGGCCAACAGATGGACCTGGCCATAAGGCGCAGGGCTGAGCGCTTCATGGTCCTCACAGTACCCACCCTCACCCACCATGGTGACAGCTTTCGGATGGAGGCATAGTTGCTTTGATTTAGGAACAACAGAGCCCCCAGTGGTGGGGAAGAGAAGAGGGATCAAGGGGTCTCGCCAGGGTAAAAGAGGCCTAGGGGACTTCGCCAGGGAAGAGCCGCCTCCGGTACCACAGGGGGAAGTAATCCTGATCGGAAGTTGGACGGGGTGTGAGCCTGAGCTATGAGTGCTGCCCCTGCTACATCTCCGGCACCTGTTGAGTGACAGGCATCAGTGATCAGCTTCCACCCAGCCCTGGTGGGTGAGACTCCACTCCCTGAGTAGTGATGGTGTCATGTTAGTGCAGCTCAATTCTCAATCGTAGTCAGGCCCAGAAGTTTAGAATAAAAAAAAAACATGGCTTCTTTATTCCAGACACCCGTCCACTTTTTGTTTCTGGTATAGCAGCTGTGCTCCAGTAAGTAAAAAAGGGATGATCTACCATACCACACACAACATGTGGACAGGTGTGGTGCTGTTTTTTTTTTTTTGAAGACAAAAAATTATATATATATATATATATATTTATTTATATTTATATATCTGCGACAAAGAAAAGATATTTTGGGTATTTCTGATATATTTATTGCATAACGATACACAGAGAGAACATGTCTCCATCTTTATCATTAGATTCTGCGCCATCCGAACAGGTGGCAAATGGTTTTTGTAAACAAGTGCATTAGTGTGTCCTGTGAGGATGAAGAAGTAAACTTCTTATCTTACGTTATGGGTGTTTGCTTCTCAGGGGAGTCACTGTTGCCAGCTAAACAAATCCGGAGGAGCGTGATACACTAAATCATCCAAATCATTAGACTTAAAAAACAAACCCAGATTTATTGTCTCATCTCATTGATTTAATAGCGAGACAAATAGAAAATATTGTTCATCTTTGGTTATAGACATGTGATTATACACAATGCTCAGACACTGGGCTACCTGCAGAATTTCTGGTGGATTCTAATTGCATAGTAGGATTTAAATGGGCACTGTCAGGATCAAAAACCTTTTATATGTTGTACTTGGCAAAACATTAACTTTTCTAATACAGTGACCCCTCGACCTACAATGGCCTCGACATACGATAATTTCAACATGCGATGGCCTCTCAGAGGCCATCGCATGTTGAAGGCAGCATCAACATACGATGGTTTTTTATGTCGAGGCCATCACATAAACGGCTATCCGGCAGTGCTGACTGCTTCAGCTGCCCCCGGATAGCCGTTTACGGTGCCCCGTGAGCTCCGGTGATGTCTCTTACCTGTCCTCGGGGCTCCGGCGCGTCCTCTTCGGGATCCCCTGCATCGTCGACACTCTCCATCAACATCATCACATCGCTGCGCACGCCATCCTGTCATCCAATAGGAGCGGTGAGCGTAACAATGTGATGGCGACGACGGAGAGCGAGGATGCCGGAGAAGCAGAGGCCTTGCCGGAGCGTCGGGGACACCTCGGGGACGCGGCGACAGCGATGGACGGCGACATTCCGGGCAGCGGTGACGAGCAGTGATGGTCCGGAGCGGCGGGGACAGGTGAGTACAACTTCCTCTAACAGTGGTCTTCAACCTGCGGACCTCCAGATATTGAAAAACTACAACACCCAGCATGCCCGGACAGCCAACGGCTGTCCGGGCATGATGGGTGTTGTAGTTTTGCAACATCTGGAGGTCCGCAGGTTGTAGACCACTGTCCTATACTTTACATTGCACGGATCCCTCAACATACGATGGTTTCAACAAACGATGGTCCATTTGGAACGGATTACGATCGTATATTGAGGGACCACTGTACACTTAAAAAACATGTCCCCTTTTTTTTTCAATAAAAATTATGACTTATAAGTAAAACCACTGGGGTCCATACCATCCAGAACATAATCCTGTCCAACTGCAGCATTATCTTTGTTCCTGCTGTAAGCACAGGCAGGACAACAAGTGAGAGCAGGACTAGCATTTCTCTGTGCTCACTCCTGTCCTATCAGACTCCTGTCTGAAAACAGAGAGAAGGGGGTTACAGTGCAGCCTGCAGTGATTGGATGAAGTGACTCATCACAGCACAGCAGACTCAGGGAGGAAGTCTTGCCTCAGACACGCCCCTTCCTAAGCAGTGGATGTCAGAATGAGTGAACAGGAATTTGTGAGCCAAATTCAAAAGCTGGACACACAAAAAAGACATGTAAAGAATCTGCATGACCTGGTGAGTAACAAATATAAACATTATTTTTGTTCAGTGACAGATGACAGGTATGCTTAAAGGGGTACTCCGGTTAAAACCTTTTTTCTTTTAAATCAACTGGTGGCAGAAAGTTAAACATATTTATAAATTACTTCTATTAAAAAATCTTAATACTTCCAGTACTTATTAGCTGCTGAATGCTACAGAGGAAATTCCTTTCTTTTTGGAACACTGATGACATCACGAGCACAGTGCTCTCTGCTGACATCTCTTTCCATTTTAGCAACCATGCATAGCAGATATATGCTAAGGGCAGCATGGTGGCTCAGTGGTTAGCACTGCTGCCTTGCAGTGCTGGGGACTTGGGTTCAAATCCCACTGAGGACAACAATAAATAAAGCGTTATTATTATTATAATAACGTCAGCAGAGAGCACTGTGCTCGTGATGTCATCAGAGAGAATTCCAAAAAGAAAATAATTTCCTCTGTAGTATTCAGCAGCTAATAAGTACAGGAAGGATTAAGAATTTTTAATAGAAGTAATTTACAAATATGTTTAACTTTCTGCCACCAGTTGATTTAAAAGAAAAAAGGTTTTCACCGGAGTACCCCTTTAAATCATTTCCATGGTAGAGATAGAATGTAAACATCTTAGGTCTTCAAACAGTGGACCTCTAGCTGTTACAAAACTACAGCTTCCAGCATGCCCGGACAGCAGCGGCTTACATGTGCCATAAAATGTGCCAATTTTTGGGTGGTCTAAAACTTTTGAAAGGGAGTTTAGTGAACAGATAAATTCTGAGTTCACTGACAAAACAACAAGTCACTGATGTAGCCATCGCCAGCATTAGCCCAGTGGCTCGACATCACGATATGGTAGCCCACCAGCTCGCTGCTCAATACATTTACCAGACTGAGCATTCTCGTACTCAGCATAGAGAACGTATATGGCATCTGTGAGTTAACCAGTCACACTGTATCCATTGCTTCTTAATAATTTTGTAGTGTACAATACATCTGCCTGGCCAGATCCTTATCTTAAAGAACAACTCCAGTGATGGCTCGTGACTTGCGCTAGGCTATGCCCTTCAATCAACGGATTTAACGGGAGTCCCAAAGACTTGCATGGGGTTCCCACAAAACCTGTAGATTAAAAGCCATAGCCTTGCTCAAGCCTCGAGCCATGGCTGAAGTTGGGCTTTAAAATAAAGATCCAGCCAGGCGAATGTACACTACACTTAGTAAGCAGCGATGCATACAGTATGGCTGCCCCTCTCACAGGTGCCATACACATTCTCTGTGAGTACGAGAGTGTGCAGTCTGGTAAATGTATTGAGCAGCAAAACACACAGTATGCATGACACTACTAGATGGTGTACCAATTAGCTGGTGGGCTATTTAAGAAAATATCCTGCCACCTGAGACAACACTGGAGTTGCGGTTTAAAGGGCAACTCTGGTACAGAACATCTTATCCAGCAGTTGGACCCCCGCGATCTCCTGCACAGCACCCCACGTCTCTCCATGCACGGCACGAAGCGGTGTCTGATATGCATCTCCATGTATCTCTGTTGGAGAGCTGGAGTTACATGATTGCTGTATCTCTGGCTCTTTAAATAGAAATACATGGAGGGGCGCCTTGGCCACCCCTTAGTATCGTGGTCAACAGTAATCCATGCACGGAGCGAGCCGGGATGCCAAGCAGGAGATTGCAGGGGGTCCCAGTGGTCAGACCCCGTAATCAGACACTTATCCCCTATCCTGTGGATAAGATGTTCTGTCTACTGACTGATAGCAATCACTTTCCTGTGCAGTGCCCCCTTGTGCTCCAAATGATGCCACTGTCTTCCTGTCTCATCGCCAAGTCTCATCTCCTAACAAACCTTTACTGTAGCGGTCACAGGCAACAGTCACATGGAGGCCTGGGAATCATGAAGCCACAACTAGGGGATAGAATACTAATTTTAAAAAAAATTTTGTCAGTCAAGATAAAGTGAGGTTTTTGGTTGTATTGCTAAAGGGGGCATTTTGTGGTGGATTAGGCTTTTAGGTTATTTGAGTTCTAGTGACCTCATGTGATTTGTACATAACCCAATGATACGGGTATAAATGGTTCACTAGTGAACAAGCTCCATGTTCTTTCTAATCAATGGGATTTGACTGTACAATATACATAAGAGCCATAACAGGTATTTGTAGGACACAATTCACACTACATGTCATCTACATGCCACCACCATAAGAAGCCAACACCAGTGAAGCGTCACGGACAACCAGGTGTTTACCGAATCTGACAATGTGCCATGTAACATGATCTTATATTATCTAACTAATGTACCAGATGTTAACAGGAAAATAACATAAGTGTGGAAAGTCAGGGTTTTCACAATTCAACTAAACATAATTATTTTCTGGTAAATCCTGTATTTCATGTCACTCATAATATTATCGAGAACATTTTATCATTTCGTTTTGGAATTGTAAACTTGTAAAAAAAAAAAAGTGTCTACTAATACAAAAGCCAGTATTGTTCTATTTTAGGTTGGCCATATACGGTAGATGAATCTGAGAATTTTGGTGGGAGAGGTCAACTATTTAATGTGTATGGAGGCCTTCTGATTCTTACCTGATATGTATATGGGAATACTGGTCTTTTATAGAGTGGATTTTTTTTTGTAACAATATAGAGGTATTGGTCAGTGATAATGGTGGTGGTGGTCATGGTATGGCAGTATTTTTTGTACTTTACTGGTAACACACAACTAGCAATGTGCACCTGTGTATGTATTTCATATTGTTTGAAGATGATGACAATTTTCGTTTTTTGTACTTGTATTATTGGTAATATTGGTCTCAGTATACAGGATTTGGTACATTACAGTATATTGGTGATAGGAGTGTGATTGCCGAAATAACACTGTAGAGTTGTCCACTGGTAGTAGTGAGTATATTGGAGGAGGAGGCTGAATGCAATTGGGCGTGGATGAGGGTGTGGTTAGGGGAGTAACTGACAGTGTGGTTAGGGGCTTAATTTAGGGTGTGGTTAGGGGCGTGGCCTGGACTATGGGCTCTAGCCCCTGGTGTTATGGAGACCTAGCAATGCCCCTGTCTGTTAGTAAAGAAAAGGGTTGTACAGTTGGAATTCAACTGACCAATTCTACTCTTCTTAGGTAGATAAGCAACCTTTGGTGGTGTCTGCAGTGACTTCCCCCCCTTCCTATTTAGAAGATGTGCATTCTTGGGAAAAAGCTCCTTAAATGGGTATCCCAGCCTCTAAAACGTATCCCCTATTCACCGGAGCTGTAATCAGGTATCTGTGGAGCTGCCATAGACAATGCATGGAGTCAGAGCTTGTTCTTGAGATTGGAGGGAGTCCAAGAAGTTGGTCTCATTGTGATCAGACATTTATCCTCTGTGGGTAGGGGATGCGTTTTTAGGCCCTCTAATATCCCTATGGGCCAAGACTTGACTTGCCAGGGACATTACCTCCAATAGGTGGCACCAAAGAGAAAGCTCTCTTCCTTCTGGAGGAGGGCTACTTCCCATATCTATATTTATTTCCAGTGGAGCATAACATGGCCTGTAAGACCCAACATGTCGTTTGACGCTTTTTTTTAAAGGAGCAACTTTAGTCCACCGAGCCAAGCATGCATGTTAATAGGGGTACTGGGAGATAACTTACAGAAATGTATGGCCAACGTTATACATATGAGCTAGGTAAACAAACTTTAAAAAAACAAGGTTGACCATACAATCTTTTTAAGGTCTGCAAAATATTCACCCATACTTAACACTGCCGAAACTACTATCCATGTGGCATGCAGACCATGACTCCGCGGCTTCAGCTCGGTTCACCCACATTACCTGAGTTTCATGTCTGATTATTATGTCATTAAAGGCGATTGATAATTGATTTCTTCTTATTAATAATAGTAATAGTAATACCAATAATCTTTTTAATCAAATATCACAAATATAGTTTGCAACGTCTAACTTATGGAGAGCAGTCCTTTTCCACAAAAACTTATAGGGGAAGATTGATCAAAACCTGTTCAGAGGAAAAGTTGACCAGTTGTCCATAGCAACCAATCAGAATCTTTTATTTTTCAGACTTTTTTTTTATTTTTTATTAAAGAATCAATCTGATTGGTTGCTATGGGCAACTGGACAATTTTTCCTCAGCACAGGTTTTAATAAGTCTCCCTCCGAGAGAGTGGTCCTTTCCCATAAAAAATTTATGGAGAGAGGTCTTTTCCCATAAAGGCTTATAGAGAGGTCCTTTCCCATAAAAACAACTCAGGGAGAGCAGTCCTTTCCCATATATACTTACAGAGAGAGGTCCTTTCCCATATTAACTTAGGGAGAGAGGTCCTTACCCATATTAATTTATGTAGAGCTGTCCTTGCCCATTCATATTTATGGAGATTGTCCTTTCCCACATAAATTTATGTAGAACAGTCCTTTCCCATACAAACTAATGAATCACTCTCCATAAGTTTATTTGGGAATGGACCGTTCTACATACGTTTTTTTGTGGGGAAAGGACCGCCTCCACAAGCTTATCTGGGAAAGAACCGCTCTCTATATAAATTTATGGAAAGAAGGTCCTTTCCCATATAAACATATGGAAAGAAGGTCCTTTACCATAAAAACGTATTGACCAATCTCCAAAAGTTCATCTGGGAAAGGACCGCTCTCCATAAGTTTTTATGGGAAAGAACTGCTCTCTATATAAATTTATAGAGCCGGTCCTTTCCAATATAAACTTATGGAGAGAGGTCCTTGCCCATAAAAACATATGGAGAGAGGTACTTGCCCATAAAAACATATGGAGAGAGGTCCTTAACTATGAAAACGTATAGAGAGAGGTCTTTGCCCATAAAAATGTATAACCTAAGTGTCACATATACATGAACTCTAGCATCAAAAGAACAGTAGGTGTTGACGTACAGTCATCAGTCTCACTATGCGGTGAAGCAAAAAAAAAAAAAAACACCCATTGTTTTGAACTGTAGGTATACAGAATGTGCAACTTCAGAGGTCCAAACAAAACTCCAACGTGAACCACAAAGAGATGCGAAGACATGTGAAGACGTGTGATGCCATTTATTCAATACATCAAAAGGTTATTGCACAACAAGGGCCACCAAAATCACCGGACCTCATAGCCAATACAATGGCTTTGGCTCCGGACAGATCCTGTTTTTAGATACTCAAAACCAAGAGACTTCAACTGTGTGAACTGTGCCATGAAGCCTATTGTAAAGAAGTAAAGGAATACCCTTCTCAAAGACCATCTCACAAATGATCGACATCGACATGGACAACAAAGGTGGCTTCCTGATGAACTCATTGACCCCCCGCCTTCCCCCTAATTCCACCCCCCCCCCCCCAACAAGGGTATCTCATCTTCTACTCAAGGGTATCTCATCTTCTACTCATGTCGATGGCATCACATCACTACTTTCCCGTATTATTAATATTAATTGGAGAACAAAGCAATCGCTATTCCACTGCATTGTGACGCTTACAAAGTGGCGCCCGCCGAAGTCCACTTTCCATTGTGAAGATATTAGCAACATAAATCTTAAGAGCACAAGCCGGAGCCCCAGATCACAAAGTCAGACGCTGAGCCAGCTGTTTTCTTCCCTCTCCCTTCCCAAGGAAACCAAACTACAAACACGTTGCTCTTCTCCTCAGACGTGGCTTTCTATGGGCACACCGGAAAGCGATTTCGTTTATTAGGTGTGCATAGGGTCAGTGGGTCTAAAAAAAATAAGTCAATATCGATAGTCCTAAAACAGTGGTCTCCAAACTACGGACCTCCAGATGTTGAAAAACTACAACTCCCAGCATGCCCGGACAGCCGTTGGCTGTCCGGGCATGATGGGAGTTGTAGTTTTGCAACATGTGGAGGTTCAGTGACATGCACAGATATTTTGCGGCGCCGGGGGCTGAACTAAAAAAAAATAATAAAATGAAGGTCACTTTTTATAATTATTTACATAAATGCCTACATAATGATGCCAGACTGCCCAGGGCACTTATAGGAAGAACATCCAAAGATCAGGGGCTCAAGCCCCCTTTCTAGTCAACCTGTGCACGTCCCTTTGGAGGTCCTTGAAGGCCACTGTCCTAAACATTTCCAGCCTTGCGTTCCACGTTATGTACTGTGCTGCCAAATGAACCTATTTCTTCTGCAATGTGGTGCAGACATGACCGCAGCCGGAAGACGCTAGTTTTCGACAGCAGTAGCCAATTGCCCAGATGCCTAAAGCTGGTGGGAATTTCAACGCAGCAAGAGGGTCCGCCAGCAGATAGAGCATCGATTTCAGTCCCTGTCGACCATGGCAGACTCTTGATTTATTAGCTCTCTCTACGGGGTTGCCTGCAAATCCAGATGATGTCTGAAACCAGGTAACCATAAATACAGTAAAACATAGGTCTAAGACTATAGGACTAGGTTTTTCCTGCCTAAAAACAATAAGAAAATGGTGTTTTAATGGAAAGTGAAGCCTATGAGTGGGAAGGGGATAGGAGGGGGGGGGGGCACCATTTACAATACACCATCTATAATGTCTCAAGTTCATTGTCCTCATTTAGAAAGTAATTCCCATATAGGGAACGGGTTAAAAAAAAAAAAAAAAAAAAAAAAGGAAAAGCCTAATATCTCCAAATTTTTTTTAAAAAACATTTCCTTGAACAGACAGCAGGAACCAGACTCGATGCAGCAATCCAGAAGTCTGTGTGGAATTTTAATCCATGGATACTGCAATGCCAGAAAGCGCCAGCAGCAGCTATCGGGGGCTCCTCAAAGTTTACATGATAAATAACCCTGGCAGATAAACACATGGGCTTCAGACGCCGCGCAAAAACCATCATCCAACCTACTTCATGACACCATCATAGTACACACACACCAAGCCAGGGCTGGATCACACGTTACGGCATTTAGACCATGCATGCCAAGACATGGGAAGGCGACGATGCCTGCTTCTGCGAGCCACCCCGCCGTGGGGTTAACCCCTTCCTCTCCGGCCACAACAAAGCCCAAAAAAAAGAGTATCCGGGCTCATGTTTCGGAATTTGCTAGAACGGCGGCAGAATAAAAGTGACAAACAATGGCTTTTGTTCCTATCCTTTGTTAGTTGAGTGTGCCAGGGCTCGTGCTCTACGGTTGGAGCTCACGGACCCTTCTCTATTGTTCTTAACTATGTAACTAGGTCTATGCAACTTTTTATGTGCATGTAAAGTCCCAAGCCGTGGAAGCCGCTGTCAATCGTCATCATCAATCTTAAGTAGGAGAGAAGTAACCAGAAAGCCAAGACACTTTGGAGATAAGGCTTAAGATCCGAGAGACAAGTTCTCCAGACTTAACGCAATTATTCCAGTTCTTATAGGTAGACGTAATGTCATCAAGCATGACAGATGGGAATAAATGATAGGAATGGAATAAATGATAGAAATGTCAACCTTATTAATGTCCTAAAGCAGTGGTCTCCAAACAGTGGACCTCCAGATGTTGCAAAACCACAACTTCCAGCATGCCCGGACAGCCGTTGGCTGTCCGGGCATGCTGGAAGTTGTGGTTTTGCAACATCTGGAGGTCCACTGTTTGGAGACCACTGCTTTAGAAAGAACATCAATACAATGACTTGCACCAGAATACTCTTGTTTATGTCTCCACCATCATCATCATCATCTTTACAAGTTAGGATTCAGCTACTTCTGGTAAACAAGCAGCACTTTCAAATTAGGTCAATCCCTCGTCTTTGCAGACTACAGTACAAGCTGCCTATAGCTTTCTCCTCTATAGCGTGAACAGACATACAGGTAGAGCAGAGCTGAGTTGGTCTATCGGCTCTTTCTTTTCTAGTTTTTGAGACAACAGAGACACAGACAAACATACACAAAGGACACACTGGGCTCTGCTACATTGACAAACTCAGCAATACTACAGTACTTCTTCTCCAGCCAGCCAGACACAGCTCATTGGGAAAAACCAGCCCCTTCCATTCCGTGGACGGAGATACAATTGCCTGTGTAAAATCCACCTTCATTAGCCGGCGGATGATTAAATGACTGTCAATTTGCAGCTATTTACAATGACACACACACACAAAAAAAAAAAAAAATGCTCTGCAAATTGGTTTGTCTAGACACATAAAAAGAGCTAATTTTAGCTCCATTTCAGGTATACTTATTTCTTCTCGAATAAGCGTGTCATGTATCAATGCATTGGAAGTTAAGAGCAATGAGACAAAGTTTACTTTGCTAACAGGCAAACAACACCCCCACTACCACCACAAACAACACAATCACCACCACCACCACCACCACCATCACCACCACCAATGCTCCTACAAGTAACTCATGATAGAATAAACAGACAAAAGGTATATTTACCTGAGCGTGAAATGGAAACGGGGCGAAGTCTCAGTCAACAAATAGTCAACAAAGTCCAAAAAACGGGTGACTTTTTTTGTTGTTGTTTTTTTTTTTTTTCGTCTAGGCCAAAGAAGCCACCGTTCTAGAAGCTCGACAAACCCCCCGAGTTTCCCCCCACTTCGGAAATGCACCGAGAAAAAAATTGACAAACCTCTTCCATGACAACTAAACTCTTCTAATGCATTCGAACGCCCACCATTCCTCTTCATTCATCCAATCAACTTTTCCACCGCACCTCTTGCCTCTCTCTTCCTTTTTTTTTTTTTTCCTTTTTCCGAGACCGGATCACTTCTCATCTGTATGCTAATGATTGTGCCACATGGACAATAGTAATGGTGTTTTGCGGACGAGAACGCAACCGACCCAGAGTGGCACCAAAAAAAAATAAAAAAATAAAAAATAGATATTAATAGCTTGACACCATTAAACGAGGAGAATGAATGAGCATGTGTGTGCACACGGCTGAGGCTCGGGCAGCAACTGTGTTTCCTCTACGATGAAAGCGGCAGACAGTCTGCGAGGCGATGGGCTAGAAAGCTTAGCTGTGTAGTATGCATGAAACACCAACTCCCTCAGAGACCACATTACTGCTGCAGAATAGCATCAGTAGCATGTTGCTGACTTACCCCGTCTCAGTCTGACATCCTTGGAGAAGAGCAAAACATGTCCAGTCCACCCCCCCACCCCCCTAAAAAAAAAAAAAAATCCTAATGTGTTGGTACACTTCAACGCCGAGCCGAATATTTTGCCAGGTCTGCCTTTGGATTAAACAAATGATCTCCAACTCTCTTGCTTATTGGGCTGCTCAGACAAGTATAGGGATGTACTGTATGCTTTAACATTGTACCCACAGGCCCCTAAATCTCTAGAGCAGACTGGGTAGCGTGTGCAGTGCTGTATATATCGTAATAGATGGGAACTCGGCAGCTGAGCTGCGTGCTGCCAGGATGTCGGTGATATTGATATCATCATATTTTGGGTGCGCTTTCGAACGGATGGCATGGGTGGCACACGTCACGCAACGCCGATATTGGGTTTCTCCTAAAACCTTGGTCTCCCAACCAACAGCTGTTGCAAAACTACAACTCCCAGCATGCCCAGACAGCCAACGGCTGTCTGGGCATGCTGGGAGTTGTAGTTTTGCAACGTGTTAATGTCCACACCACTGTTCTATAGGGAAGCATTATGACTCCTATGCTATGAGTATGAAGGCATCACGGCTGGGGTTGTGTGTGTGTGTTTACTTCTTAGCGTGAGAGCATAGAGGGGATGCCTAATATCACTTATGTAATCCATCTAGAAGCAGGAAAACGTGACTGCGATTAAGTCACATTGTGGTTTCTTAGCCAATTGTTTGAATTACATCGAATCGCTAAATGGTAAACAACTCGGGATCTCGGCTTCGAGGGATAAGATGAGGATCATTTGACTTCTTCTCCCTGGTAGCACGAGCATCAGGCATGAGCCCTAAAAAGTCTATATGTCTAGGGGACTGCAGGCGTGTTCAGTCCGCAAGCATGACCTGCAGAGGACCACCGGGCTTTGGATAAAGTAGATTTATCCGAACTTTATTAAATATACAGGAAAATACTTTGTATCAATTTGTATCAAAGTATCAAAATTATATAAAGTCCAGCGCGCCCCCCCCCAACCCCAGAAGTGCTCTGTATCAATTTGTATCAAAGTATTAAAATTATATAAAGTCCCCCCACCGACCCCTGAAGTGCTCTGTATCAATTTGTATCAACATATCAAAATTATATAAAATCCCCCCCCTCCCCGACCCCTGAAGTGCTCTGTATCAATTTGTATCAACATATCAAAATTATATAAAATCCCCCCCCTCCCCTCCCCCTGAAGTGCTCTGTATCAATTTGTATCAAGGTATCAAAATTATATAAAATCCCCCCCCCTGACCCCTGAAGTGCTCTGTATCAATTTGTATCAAGGTATCAAAATTATATAAAATCCCCCCCCCTGACCCCTGAAGTGCTCTGTATCAATTTGTATCAAAGTATCAAAATTATATAAAGTCCCCCCCCCCCCCCCGCCGACCCCTGAAGTGCTCTGTATCAATTTGTATCAAGGTATCAAAATTATATAAAATCCCCCCCCCCTGACCCCTGAAGTGCTCTGTATCAATTTGTATCAAAGTATCAAAATTATATAAAGTCCCCCCCCCCCGCCGACCCCTGAAGTGCTCTGTATCAATTTGTATCAAAGTATCAAAATTATATAAAGTCCCCCCCCCCCCCGACCCCTGAAGTGCTCAGTATCAATTAGCAACACATTTTCTTAGAATCTGTATCAATTTGCAATTGAGTAACATATAGGAAAGCAGATCGGTACAACAAGCAAGAGAGTTTTGCATTCTCTTTTTATTCTTTGTTTATTTTTCAAACAGTATTATTTATTATTCTTTGTTTATTTTCACAATAGTATTATTTATTTATTATTCTTTCTTTGTTTGTTTTGTCTACCACATCATAGTCATGACATAATAATGGATATACATATGAATGTATGCTTGGCCTATAAAAGAAAAGTCTGAATAAAGTTAGGGGTTGCACTTTAAGGCCCAGCAGACATTAACCCTTTAAGACATGTTGGAACCAGTGGAGATACAACAACAGGAGTCATAGGCTTCTGGTCTATAGAGTGCTAAATAAATCCCATCCTTATCTTAATAAAGACTGGCATGTAATTCAATTGACTGGTATGACTCAGTGCATGCAATGTGACTAAAACGCGTGTGACTTGTTTCTGAAAATATCAAGTAAGCGGGCAGAGATGCTGGGAAGTTGGGAAAAGGGGGAAGGGATTAATAAGACTCGGAAGGAGGAGTGAAAGGTGCGAGGGAGAAGTGATGGGGAGGACTTACAATAATGACATATATTCAGCTTACACAATAAATACACACTTCATGGTCAGGGGGAACTTTGATGTTATTTCCGCATGGGAACAAAAACAGAACCAATAAATAAACAACTCAAAACAAACCAATGTACAATATGTATACAAAGTCATTCTGCAAAGGGCAAAACCTTAACAAGAGCTTCTGCTGTTTGAGTATTAATATATGTAGTTAGAAAGTATAGATGAGTGGATAGATAGATAGATAGATAGATAGATAGAGAGAGATAGATATGAGATAGATAGATGACAGATAGATAGATAGATAGATAGATATGAGCTAGATAGATATGTGATAGATAGATATAAGATAGATGATAGATATGAGATAGATAGATAGATAGATAGATAGATATGAGCTAGATAGATATGTGATAAATAGATATAAGATAGATGATAGATATGAGATAGATAGATAGATAGATATGAGATAGATAGATAGATAGATATGAGATAGATATGAGATAGATAGATATGAGATAGATAGATATGAGATAGATAGATGACAGATAGATAGATAGGAGATAGATAGATGGTAGATATGAGATAGATAGGAGATAGATACATAAATAGAAAGGAGATAGATACTATATAACATGCATAATGTTGATGTGACTTATTGGAACTATTATAGTCAGCACGTGATCTAAACCTGCCCATATACATTGGATTGGCTTGGTGGGATCTACCAACAATATAATGTGTATGGCGGGATGGTCAATGTGTTGGAGGAAACAAGAGTTTAGGAAAGAAAGAAAGAATTGGACAGACAGATATATAGATATGTGATAGAGATAGATATGAGATAGATAGATAGATAGATAGATATGAGATAGATAGATAGATAGACAGATAGATAGATATGGGATAGATAGATAGATAGATAGATATGAGATAGATATGATATAGATAGATATGAGATAGATGGATAGATATGAGATAGATAGGAGATAGATATGAGATAGATAGATATGAGATAGATATGATATAGATAGGTATGAGATAGATATGATATAGATAGATATGAGATAGATAGATGACAGATAGATAGATAGGAGATAGATAGATGGTAAATATGAGATAGATAGGAGATAGATACATAAATAGAAAGGAGATAGATACTATATAACATGCATAATGTTGATGTGACTTATTGGAACTATTATAGTCAGCACGTGATCTAAACCTGCCCATATACATTGGATTGGCTTGGTGGGATCTACCAACAATATAATGTGTATGGCGGGATGGTCAATGTGTTGGAGGAAACAAGAGTTTAGGAAAGAAAGAAAGAATTGGACAGACAGATATATAGATATGTGATAGAGATAGATATGAGATAGATAGATAGATAGATAGACAGATAGATAGATATGGGATAGATAGATAGATAGATATTATATAGATAGCTATGATATAGATAGATATGATATAGATATATAGATAGATATTATATAGATAGCTATGATATAGATAGATATGATATAGATAGATAGATAGATAGATAGATAGATATTATATTGATAGCTATGATATAGATAGATAGATAGCAACAGGAGAATATTATATTGTAGAATGTAGAATGTATAATAGTTTGGAATCAATAGTGCTGGCCAACTTATTCTTTGTTTGTTTAGATAGATAGATAGATAGATATGAGATAGATAGATATGAATTAGATACATATGAGATAGATAGATAGATACATAGATATAAGATATATAGATATGATATAGATAGATAGATATGAGATAGATAGATAGATAGATAGACATGAATTAGATACATATGAGATAGATAGATACATAGATAGATATGATATAGATAGATATGAGATAGATAGAAAAATACGAGATAGATAGATAGATAGATAGATAGACATGATATAGATGGATAGGTAGATAGATATGAGATAGATAGAAAAATACGAGATAGATAGATAGACATGATATAGATGGATAGGTAGATAGATATGAGATAGATAGATATGAATTAGATACATATGAGATAGATAGATAGATAGATATGAGATAGAGAGATAGATATGAGAGATAGATAGATAGATAGATAGATAGATATGAGAGATAGATAGATAGATAGATAGATAGATAGATAGATAGATTTGTACTTTTTATACTTGCTGGTGAACCTTAACATCCTGACAACACAAACTAAAATACAACATAATACTAATAACTCTAGAATCTACAGTAAAGATTGTTTTGCACTTTAGACTTATAACCACAGTTAATACATGAACGTCCAATCTCTTGAGTTTCTAGTAATGCCCAGGAAGCCTGGAGTCCAATGCTCAGAATAAAGCTTTGTGTGAACACCTCCACACATTGCCTGCAGCTCCTAAACTTCTCTGTGGTGCCATCAGCACTGGACAGCTCCTAAGTGCTGAAATAGGAAAAGACTAACAAAGTAAACAGAGGGAAAGAACAGCAGCCCAGCTAGAGGTGGCAGCTCTCAGGACTGGATGGCAGAGTCTCCAGAACAATGAGAGCCAACTCCAAATCCCCCCTAATCACATTAATGAGATTAATCAGTGAATTAGTCAGATGTCAGGGAATTTAAGCCCGGTAATTACTTTTTTTAGTAGGTTTAGGGGGGTGGACACACACACGGTCTTATCATTGACACCATGGGAAAAGTAACCCCAGCACCAGAACATGTATGCACTGCATGTGACAAAGCCAAATGCTCAAGATATGGAGGGACAATAGTAGTTGCATTAAATATAAACCAGTAGCAGTCGAAATGCTCTAGGACAGTGGTCTCCAACCTGCGGACCTCCAGATGTTGCAAAACTACAACTCCCAGCATGCCCGGACAGCCGTTGGCTGTCCGGGCATGCTGGGAGTTGTAGTTTTGCAACATCTGGAGGTCCGCAGGTTGGAGACCACTGGTCTAGGAGCTGTTTCTTTTGTGCATTGTGTAGACTAAGTTACTATCACTTAGTTTGTTTTCCCCTGCAGTCCTGTGGGAAAATCAAAGACCCAGACAGTGTGCCAGATAACTAACTCAGCTCAGCTACATCTGTAACGTAAATAGTATACAAAGTCCTTATAACAGAGCAGACATCTGTTGTAGTCATGGGCAAATCATAGGTATAGATGGCTAAGACTAGTTGTCATAAAGTTCTGCATACACAAGATATAGACACATAGATGTCTCCAACTAACATAATCACAAATACAGATATATATATATATATATATATATATATATATATATATATATATATATCCAAGTCTGCAGTGTGATGGATCATGTGGATGAACCCATCCGTCTTCATTAGAAGTTTAAGATGACACGTTTTCCCAAGACGCCATTGACCAAAACAAAGAGTAACCTTATACATCCCCTCCAGATTCCCCTTCCCTAGGAAATGATATAGAGCCAATGACCCCCCCCCCCCCTCCCCCAACACTAAAACACATGTAGCAGAGCCAAATTTGTTCAAGTAACAAAGCTGAGTTTGGAGATTATCTTCGGATGCAACTTTTTTTTCCCCCCATCAAATGGCAACAACGTGTCTTTTTTTTTTGCATTGCAGTGACTTTCCATGGAGTTCTCTTCATCCAGCAAAGTGACTAAGAAACAATTCAAGAACAAAAACCCAGCTCTGCTACATCTGCTTTACTTTCAGCCCCAAAGTTCAGTGTTGCACTGCAGGATCAGACTCCACAACAAAAGAAAAGAGTAAAAAATAAAAGAAATGCATGCAAAAAAAAAAAAACCTAAAGAAATGAAGCATGGCATCTAGCCTAAAAGAAAGAAATGTTGCAAAAAAACAACAAAAAGGAGCCTACCACCAGAATTCTGTACTGCTTCCTCCTCAGCAATCTCAGTAAGACCCCTGTTCCATAAGAAGTGCAAAATGACACCCACCGATATACAGTCCTAAAAAAAAAAAAAAAAGAAAAAAAAAAAAGAAAAAAAAAATATACAGCTTCCAGAAAACAACAGGGAGAGAAAAAAAATCTCTGTCTCTCCCTCTTTCCTGTGTGTGTCTCTCTCTTTAGTGTTGCTGAAGCTTAGGGGAAAAATGTCGCCCTGGCAGGAATGACAAATGCGGTACGATAGGCTAGCAGGCCTAAGGGATCTGCTACAGTTCCACACACATCCTCTAATGCACGCACTCCCACTCATGCTCTCTATAGGCTTTTTTCACATTATTTTTCACCAGCTCTAAATCCCCGGCATATGACCTTCTGTTAAATAGATAAAAAAAAATAGCTTATCAGTCATGCAAATTAGGCTGAATTCATTTTCCACAACAGATGGCCTCATAGATAATGATGATGGAAGAGAGAAAATTGAATGTCTCTCGCAAGGTGGCCATAGCAACCGAGAGCAGAATAATATCAATAATAAGCTAGCTGCATATTAAGGTTGTCAATCCCAGAATCAAAGTCTCCAGCTATCAGGTAGATCGCCCCCCCCATCCCGTTATTTCCTCCCCCCCCCCCCCCCCCCTCATCCCGTTATTTCCTATGGCTGCGCTTGTTACATATTATTTCACCTTGTGCGTCGGGAAAATAAAATAGAAAATAACGGTTGTGATTAACGGTCACTTTTTTTTGTGTTTCATAATAGGAGGATAGAATGTGTGAGAATTATAACGGTTCAGGACGTTAGACTGCAGAGCCAGCCAGGTGGGCAGGAAAGGGTTACTCCATGGGGTCTGCAGTCTGATCTGCTCATTGACTAGCTATCCCTGTCTTCCCCGCTTCCAGTCTCTGTGATGTGGAATACTGCAATGAGGCAGGAGCAGCTCGCCTCAAGCTCCCACCTAGGCTCCCAGGGGGCTGTCCTGCAAAATGAATCAGCAGCCATCCTGAGCAGACTGATTAAAACGAAAATGGCAGGGCACATGTCTGGGCGGACCCAGGGTTCAGCCTTTCTGCCTGTCTGGCAAGCATGCTCAATATAGCTTGTGCTAATAATGGCTTAACGCCTAGACGCTTCTTAGGAACCTACAGAGCTAGAAGCAACCATTGCCACCGCCGGATTTTGGTGCTTAGTACAAAGTGGGGCTCATTAGAGACTGACCATAGTTCACATGTAGCAGACGGGGATGCCGCATTGTGAGATTTATTCTTTCCTTTCTTTTACCTTCAATGTATGTAAATTGCAGATAATGTTATATATATATTGTCTTTATAGGGAGATAAATATAACAAAAACACAACATTTTATGCTCTCTCCTACCTCTTTTTACCTCCTTCACCTTCTGCTACTCTCTCTCTCTCTCTCTCTCTGTCTCTCTCTCTTTCTCTCTCCCTCTGTGTTTCTCTCTCTCTCTTTCCTATATCTCTCTCTCTCTCTTTCACTTATCTGTCTTTGCTGTTTCCTCTCTCTCCTGCCAATCTTTATCTCTCTCTCCCCTCTCTCCCCTTATCTCTCTCTCTCTCTCTCCTAATCTCTCTCTCTCTCTCCCCTAATCTCTCTCTCTCTCCCCTAATCTCTCTCTCTCTCTTTCTCTCTTCCACCCCTCTCTCTGTTGTCCTCTTATCAAGCTCTCTCCTTCCCCCCCTCCCCTAATTTCTCTCTCTCTCTCTGTCTCTCTCTCTCTGTCTCTCTCTCTCTCTCTCTTTTTCTCTCTCTCTCCCACCCCTCTCTCTGTTGTCCTCTTATCAAGTTCTCTCATACCCCCCTCCCCTAATCTCTCTCTCTCTCTCTCTCTCTCTCTCTATCTTTCTCTCTCTCTTTCTCTCTCTCTCTCTCTCTCTCTCTCTCTCTCTTTCTCTCTCTCTTTCTCTCTCTCTCTCTCTCTCTCTCTCTCTCTCTCTCTTCTCTCTCTCTCTCTCTCTCTCTCTCTCTCTCTCTCTCTCTCTCTCTTTTTCTGTCTTCCCTATCGCTCTCTCCTATCTGTTCACCGTAGCCAGCTGATGACCAAATAGCCTGCACCCCCATGTCTTGCTCTGTGTCTTTCTTCCCAGCAATTACTGCCCCATCCTCTCCCTATATGCTCCTCTATATATTTCGGCATCATGATGTCGGGGGCCAGATTAGCCCAGCTTTAATCTATTCCCCTATGCTCCCGGCTGCTGTCGTCAGATGCTCCTGTCTCTCTGTCTCTTGCTGCAGTGTGATTCAGAAATCAATAGAGCTGTCCTAATGGAGGCTGCACACTGTAAGCAACTGCAGTCTGCTCCACAAGAAGACGGCGGAAAAAAAACCTCCTGACGTCTGTAGCTGCTGCAAGACCTGATTGGGCATCACATCGAATGTTCTGCCAGGCATAGAAGAGGAGGAATGGGTTGTACTGTCTGCTAGGTGGGGGCTGAAGTCTCCAGGAGACAGGAGGGGGGGGGTAGGTTTTCCATGCAGCCAGCCATACAGTAGCATCTGAGGACAAGTCTCCTGGGTGTGAGCGGTCACTGTAATTTGAAAGATGACACCCATTGCTTATTATGTAACTACTGCATCAAAACGCAAACCCACAGGACGCATGAATTGAATGTGTGGTACGGGGTGTGATGCAGGGCAGACAGCATTAACCCCTTGTATTCGCAGGGCCAGGGTGTGGTTTATTTTCAATACCACCGGAAGGTATACCGCTGGATCCTGGGCTAGGCACAGGGGCAATAATGACTCCAATGCCAAGTTACGGACAACGGTAGCTATACTGAGGTTAGACAGATGGTACAGTCTATACAGTTCAGCCAGGGCCCAATGAGGTGACCAGTGACTTCAGAGACCTTAAGGGCTTGCTGGGACTTGCAGTAGATATGGACAATTTAGTGCAGGCCACGCTGACTTGATTATAGATGACAGTGACAGACTTGACTTGACTTGAGGTAGACTAAGCTATGACTGTGGCTTACTTGCAGATTTGTAGACTTGTGGCTGCAGACTTGACTTGAAGCCTCCTATGACTCCAGACACACTCCTAGACTCAACTGCACTGAACCTTAGCAACAAGAGAGAGAGCAAAGGTTCCACCCAGGGCTTTTATGGGGAGACTCTGGTGGGCTCCCATTGGTCACCCTTAAGCCACCTGGTCACTGATACCTCCTGGGTGACAATCACATGCCAACTGATGATCACATGCGAACATTTCTTAAAGTTATAACATATACATGAGGGGACACTGCAGGGAGGCTGCCTTGCCACCAAAAACTCCTGTACTGGGCCACCAAAAACTCCCCCTCTTAAGCACAGCCGTCCTCAGCACCCAGTCCTGGAGGGCGGACAACTAAAAGTGGCCACTGGGGCCTAGACTGACAGTTCCTGGGGCATTATTATCGAATGTCCTTCACAGGTCTGAATAAAAAGAACTGAGACGAGTCCATGGAGCATTTTTGTGAAAATGTCCATCCTTTGGAATACATTTATAATCATGTGAGAATTTATAAACATTGTAATTGTATTTACAACACCTTTTATATACTTGAGTCGGATCAGGCTGCCTGAGGCTCTCTACCTGATGCCTTAGCTACTGGGGCCCTTCTGTACTAACTACTTCTCCCCAGAACTCTATACATCTTTTCATACAACACACCACTGTTACCTTTATATACAACATTTCTGTCTCTCTACGTGCTTTACTTAAGTTGCAGGGAAACCCTCTTGCCAGGAGAGCACCCTGTACACGGGGACAGGAAAAAATGCTAGACATATAAACATTTGACATTATGGACTGATAATGTACAAACTAAGCATTTGACTACCTTATATACTACATTATGTAGGCTGACTAAATTAGACTTATGTTATGGTCAACTTTATATAAGGCATTATCATTATTCCCTATATCTAGCTGGTAGTTGTCCTTGCGTCGACCTTTGGGATCTGCGCAACACCACCTCCAGAATCTGGAACTCTTGAGATTTCTGGATCTTTTGGGACTTCTGGAGCTGCGGCTGGCTCTCCCTCAGTGAACTCAGGAGCTGGTATTAGTTCAGGACTCAGAGTCGCTGGCAGCTGGGCTTTAGAGGCTGGTGACAGGGTTGGCACTCTGGAGACCAGTGTATAGGCTGGAGCCAACGGTGACAAGACTGGGACTGATGTGGAGACTAATGTGGGTTGAACCATCCCCGGGGTTGGTTATACACAGAAGATCGCAAGCTGATTTGGAAAAAACATGGGGAAATCCATAGATGGGTCGATTCCTTCGCCTGGGACGTACTCTCTCGCAGGTCTGACAGCTGGAGGAGGCTGTGCTGGGAGCCCTGGTAGATCTTCTCTCAGACATAACTTGATTATATTTCGGTGAACAACTTGTGGCTCATACCCAGGCTTTTGCACTTCGTATACATCAGATTCCGAATAGGGTATGGCAGTCACCGTTTACAGTTCTGTCTCCCAGATAGAGTCTAACTTGTGGATCCTTGGAAACTTCTGCAGCCAGACTTTATCACCCAATTGAAGTGGTTTGGCAGAGGCATGATGGTTATAGTCCTCTTGTTATCTCTGTTGAGCCTCGCCCACCTTCTTGCTGACAATTTCTTTGGCCTCTTGGATTCTTCTCTTGTGGTCAGAGACCCATTCCAGGGAGACTTGTGGAGAGTTATTGAACGGGGCTTGAAGCCCAAATGTCTGATCTTTAGGCAGCTGCCCATGATGCCCCATCATTAAGTAGAAAGGGGTGTACCCTGTAGAACAATGGACTGTGTTATTATAGATCTCCAATAGTTTGGGCAACTCTTCTTGTCTTGACACAGAGGCTGCTCGCAACATGTGGATAAAGACTTGATTGATGTGTTCACAGAGCCCGTTCCCCTGGGGGTGGTAAGCAGTAGTCCGGAGTTTCTTGCAGGCATGGAATTGACACAGCTCTTCGAAGAGTTGGGCCTCGAAGGCCGTTCCACGGTCCATTCGGACGGACTCCAGACCCCAAGGGTTTGCACCCAATTGGAGTAGAACATATGGGCCGCTGTCTTGCTGTGAGGTCTTTAACGGGTATAATGACAACCCATTTGGAGTAATGATCCACCATGGTGAGAGCATAAGTGTACCTGGACCGGGTAGGAGACAATTTGACATGGTCTAGTGCGACCAACTGGTTAGGCCTTTCAGTCTGGATAGAATAGAGGGGTGCTCCTGCGTCCTTGCACACATTCTTGGTGACGTTACAGACTGCACATTCACTCCACCATTTCTCAATGTTGCTCCGCATTCCGATCCAATAGAATCTTTGCCTGACAGTAGCTTCGGTCTTGTGGACTCCAAAGTGTCCCGACTGATCATGGTATGCGTTGAAGACCATCACCGCGTCTCTTCGGGGAACCAGAATCTGAGGAAGTCGATCACCAGAGACCGGATCCAAAGAATTTCGGTACAACAGTCCTTTGTGCACAAACAGTCGCTTCCTCTGTCACCACAGACATTTAAGCTCGTAGTCACACTGGGCCAGGCGTAGACGGGTTGGTACCTTTTTCACCAGTAGGTAGTCCAACAGATCCCCCATGACTTGACTTTCATCTTGAAGAGTCTACCAGGTGTATAGGTCTTCTTTAACCTTTTCAGACTTGAGTTCACCATCCATGATGACGGTCACAACATTATGGTTCACGAACCGTTGATAGAATGGAGGCATATCCATGTCTTCCCACACGTCTCTGATAGGGGTTTCTTCGCCAGGGGTCATCCAGGACAGTACATCAGCATTGACATTTGACTTGCCGCTTCTGTACTTGATGGTGAAACTGTAATTGGCTAACCTTGATGCCCAATGCTATTCGATGGCACCCAACTTGGCAGTGTTCAGGTGAGCCAATGGGTTATTGTCTGAGTAGACAGTGAATGGCGTGGCAGCCAAATAGTCTTTGAACTTTTCGGTCACGGACCATACCAGAGTGAGAAGTTCCAACTTGAATGAACTGTAATTTGCATACTTCTTCTCTGCTCCTCGCATGTTACGACTGGCATAGGCAATTACTCGCTCTTGCCCCTATTGGACTTGGGACAGGACAGCTCCCAGACCTTCGAAACTGGCATCAGTATACAGCTGGAATGGCTGACTGTAGTCTGGATATGCCAAGATGGGGGTTCTGTCAGCAGACGTTTAAGAACTCGGAACGCTGTCTCTTGCTCTTCGACCCATTCAATAGGTAGTCTTCCATTGTAGTTCTCCTTTGCTGTACCCCGTAAGAGAGCTGTGAGGGGTTCTGCAATCTGGGCAAAGTGTGGAATGAAGTGGCGGTAGGAGCCGGGAAATCCCAGCAAGCTCCTGACATCTTTCACTGTGTGCAGTTGGCCAGTTCATGACAGCTTCCACCTTTTCAGGATTAGGCTAGACCCTTTCTGCACTGACAACATGACCCAAGTAATGGACCTGAGGCTTGAGCAGGTGACACTTGGACGGTTTAATCTTTAATCCATGCTTGATTTAGACTTGGAAGACGTCTGACATATGACTGAGGTGTTCCTGGTAGGACTTGGATTACACAATGACATCGTCCATGTACAATAGGACACTTTGAAAATTCAGATGGACCAGGCACCTTTCCATCAGACGCTGGAATGTAGCAGGGGCATTGCACAGCCCAAACGGCATATTTTTAAACTTGAACAGTCCCATGGGTGTCACAAAGGTGGTCTTCCGAACCTCCGCGGCAATGGGCACTAGACCAATATCCGCTGGTTAAGTCCAGGGTGGAGAAGTAAGTAACTGATCCGAGGGCTGTGAGTGACTCCTCGATCCTTGGCAAAGGATATGCGTCTTTATGTTTGACATTGTTCAATTTTCTGTAATCAGCACAGAAGCAGATGGTCCTTCTTTCTTCTTGACCAGGACAAGTGGGGCCGCTCCGGGGGCTCTGACTTTCTTGAATCACATCTGCCTCTTTCATGTCGGCCAGCATCTTCTTGACAGTCTGATACATGCCTGGCAGGACCGGATGGTGTCTTTCCTTGAAAGGTGGGCTGTCACCTGTGAGGATTCGGTGCTGGATCATTGAAGTCTGCCTGAAGTCTGTGGGGTGTTTGCTGAAAGCCTCATGGTACCTATTGGCGACATTGATGATGCCCTTGACTTGGTCTCTTGGGGTAGTATCGTCTCCAACCTGGAGTAGCGCCCACCAGGGCTCTGGAGGGCTCACACCAGATTCTTTGGCCACTTGAGCTGCACGCTGTTGAGCCACCAGATGCTCTGTCCCAATGTCCTTCAACTCTAGGCGGTACAGCTGGGCTACAGGACTGTATTTGTGCAAGACACTAGCAGAATGAGACAGGTTTACTAACTGCACTGGGACTCTGCCATTAGTGACAAGGCTTCTCGCAGCTTGAACAAGAGGATGATCTTCCAACTGCATAGGTTCCAGCAGGGCTTGATAGTCCCTATTCTTGACTCTGAGATGTGCACAACACCAGATGATGGTCTGCGTGTTGGGTTGTTGCTTGTTGGCAAACTTCTTCTCCGCCTGTAGAACTTTCAAGTGGTGCTGCGCAGCCCTCTGGCCTGAAGGGGACAGATGGGGAAGAGAGGCATGAAAGGCATCTAATATTTCAGCAAAACAATTTTTTATAATGTTCATCCCCAATATAAACACGACAGACCCCTTACCTGTCACATTAGTTACAATCACTCCCTGCCCGCTAAGTATATGCTTGAATAGTTGTCTCCCAGTATCCATGTCTGGGGACTGGCTGCCCATTACCTGCAACTACTTGGAAGTTAACATCATCAGGCTCATACAATAAACTAGTATCCCAATGCTGATGGAAAACACTTTTAGGTATAGTAGACACTTGGGACCCTGTATCTATCAATGCCTCCAATGGTCTACCTTCTACAATAACTTTTACATAGGGGCAGGAGGCGACATAAAGTGAGAGTCCTGACTTAGGTAATTCAGGGATTGGACCTGATGACTGTTTTCCTGAGGCCTGGTCCTCGACCTCAGGGGAAATCCATTTAAATCCCAGCACTGCATTTTCCAATGTCCTGACTTGTTACAAAAAGTACAAAAGGGCCTTTGGGTCCCTGAGGGTCTATTGGGTGGAGTATTGCGGTAGTTGAGATTGCGGGGGGTAGGAGCAGGAGCAGGTTTTCTAGGCAAGGGCGGTTAATGGTCAGTGGGAGCAGGCCAGCTTCTTTACAGCCTTGGTCAGTTGTTCAATGTTCTGCCTAACAGTCTGTAAGTCTGAGGCTGCAACGACTGGCAGAGTAGATGACACTAGGGCGGGTACGGCGACAGTGGTGGTATAGGTCTGGCTACCACCCCTAGTGGCTCTTCAACGGGTATAAGGGGTGCACAAACCTCCTCTAACTCAGTCCCGGACTCAATTACCTGGATTACTCAGTCCCGGACTCAATTACAGTCTCTTGAAAGCGGGGAATGACATGTTGGGGTTTTGGACCGCTAACATTCTCAGCTCGGCTTTGTCCCACTTATTAAGGGCCCCATCAATAAATCTGTCCATTAACACCTTGTTGCCCTGCTCGGGAATTATACCATCTAATTTTTGGACAGTCTCTAGGGCATTCTGCAGGGCTACGGCATACACTCTTAAGGTCTCACCTGACTTTTGTCACTTTTCATACAGCCGGAGACATACCTCTGACAGAGAGTGTGACCCATACACCAGGCACAGTCCTTCAAAGATCTGCTCTACAGTCGCCTTCTCAGAGGCTGGCCAGGTGAGGACTTCCTCTAACGCTGGTCCCTAGAGTTGTCCTGTGAGCAATTGCACCTGTTGGTTATGAGGGAAAGAGTAAAAAACAAACAAACTCTGGATCCTCTCTTTGAAATCCCTCAAAGTGAAGGGGTCTCCATTGTAGGCAGGGTTCCCCATGAATACCGGTGGAGACAATGGAACACCAGGACTGTTGATGCTGACTGCAGGCAGGGCTGGCAAGATCCTGGCTGCTGGGGCAGGTGATAACCTTGCTGCTGGAGATGAAGGGGCGCTATCGCCTGGTTGATCTGGAGAGCTGGGTTCTGACATCCTGTTGAATTTTTAGTGCGCAGTCACTTTAAGGGAAATAAGGTGAGTTGTCCTTGAAGATGCTTACTGTAGCGCAGCAGCGGCTTTGACTTGACTGATAGGGGTACTGTAATGGATGCTCTCCCTCTATTTTGCAGGCACCCGGTTGTAATTCGTCTTGTGACCAGACTTGAGGGCACTAACGGGTTAATACTGATAGCTACTGGCACCGAACACTTGATACTGACAATGATTGGTGTTTGCAGAGTCTGCGCTGCAGCGAGTGCTTGATAGGCAACAACAGAGATGAACACAGCAGCCGGAGCTTCCAATATGGCTGCACCCAGGGAAATTCCTGTTTTGGTCCAGTTGGCAAAACCTTCCCCTGTGCAACACAGGGTGGCTCTTTGGTTCCTCCTCGCAGCACTGAAGAGGCGTCACCGCTGGAGACTGACAGGGCGGAGCTGCCACCGCTCTCGCGGGAAACCACGGACCAAATTAACCCTTTCAGGTACCACCGCTATATAGTTCACAGTAGCAGAAAACAGTCTTTTCTTCACCTCCCCTCGATTTCACATGTGCCTCGGGTAAAACACTTTTTACTGGTAAAGTCCCGTACACTTTCTGGCGCAAATTTTATTCTCATTGGCATTCGATTCTCTGACAACACTGGACACAGTTCAGACTGGGGGAGGACTTGTTGCATAAGGTGCATACCCGCATCCTGTTCGAAGGATGCCAAAAGTTGTGGTATAGGATGAGATGCAAAGGGCAGAAGTAATTACCCTAGGGACAGATGGTATTAACCCCTTGTATTCATGATGCCAGGGCGTGGTTTATCCTCAATACCACCCGAAAGTATACCGCTGGATCCTGGGCTAGGCACTGGGGGCAATAATGACCCTGACGCCAAGTTACGGGCAAAGGTAGCTTTCCTGAGGGACAGATGATACAGTCTACACAGTGTAGCCAGGCCCACGGAGGTGACCAGTGACTTCAAAGACCTTAACCTGTTAAGGACCAAGGGCGTACCTGTATGTCCTGGGTCTTTTCCCTTACATAACACGGGGCCATGACGTGGCCATGCGTCATAGCGGGTCGGGACCCATGGCTAATAGCGCGGCACTGATCATGATGGCGCGTGCTATTAACCCTTTAAACGTAGCGTTCAAAGTTGATCACCATGTCTAAAGTGAAACTAAACTACCCCCAGCTAGCTCAGGGGTCTGTTCCGGACCACTGGGGTGAAATTGTGGCGTCCCAGACAGCTCTAGGACAGCAGGAGGGTCCCTACCTGCCTCCTGGTGTCCGATCACCGACTGACTGCTCAGTACCTGAGATCCAGGCATGAGCAGTCAAGCGGCAGAATCATTGATCGATGGTTTCCTATGAGAAACCATTGATCAATGTAAAAGATCAGTGTGTGCAGTGTTATAGTCCCCTATGGGGGCTATAATATTGCAAAAACAAATTGGAAAAATAAGTTAATAGAGATCATTTAACCCCTTCCCTAATAAAAGTTTGAATAACCCCCTTTTCCCATAAAAAAAAGAAACTGTGTAAAGTGTCCAAATTATAAAAATATATCATTAATTAAACTGCACGGTCAATGGCGTTCACGCAAAAAAATTCCAAATTCCAAAATAGCGTATTTTTGGTCACTTTTTATATCATGAAAAAATTTATAAAAAAGAGATCAAAAAGTTCAATCAATACATAAATGGTACCGCTAAAAACCTCAGGTCATGGCCCAAAAAATGAGCCCTCATACCGCCCCAAACGCAGAAAAATAAAAAAGTTATAGGGGTCAGAAGATGACAATTCTAAACGTATAAATTTTCCTGCATGTAGTTATGATTTTTTCCAGAAGTACGATAAAATCAAACCTATATAAGTAGGGTATCATTTTAATCGTATGGACCTACAGAATAAAGATAAGGTGTCATTTTTACCGAAAAATGTATTGCGTAGAAACGGAAGCCCCCAAGAGCTACAAAATGGTGTTTTTTTCTTCAATGATTTTATTTTTTCTGTTTGGTCGTAGATTTTTGGGTAAAATGACTTATGTAATTACAAAGTAGAATTGGTGATACAAAAAAAAAACATGATTTTTTAAAGGTAAGGAAGAAAAAATGAAAGTGCAAAAACGGAAAAAAAAAAAACCTTGTCCTTAAGGGGTTAAGGGCTTGCTGGGACTTGCAGTAGATATGGACAATTTAGTGCAGGTGACTTGATTATAGATGACAGTGACTTGACTTGACTTGAGGTAGACTAAGTTGTGACTTTATCTTACTTGTAGACTTGTAGCTTGTGGCTGCAGACTTGACTTGAGGCCTCCTATGACTCCAGACACACTACTAGACTCGACTGCACTGAACCTTAGCAACAAGAGAGAGAGCAAAGGTTCCACCAGGAGATTTTATGGGGAGACTCTGGTGTTATCCCAGTGGTACAGTGGTCTCCACCCGTTGGCTGTCCGGGCATGCTGGGAGTTGTAGTTATGCAACATCTGGAGGTCCGCAGGTTGGAGACCACTGGTAGAGTATATGAAGAGATGCTTGAACGCTTGAGCCAGAACGTGGCTGCAGTTTTATACACTCTCTTAAAGGGGTACTCCGCCCCTAGACATCTTATCCCCTATCCAAAGGATAGGGGATAAGATGTCAGATCGCCACGGTCCCGCTGCTGGGGACCCCGGGGATCCCCGCTGCGGCACCGCGCTATCATTACAGCACAGAGCGAGTTCGCTCTGTGCGTAATGACGGGCGATACAGGGGACGGAGCAGCGTGGCGTCATGGCTCCGCCCCTCTTGACATCACGGTTGTCCCCTTAATGCAAGTCTATGGCATGGGGCGTGACGACCGCTATGCCCCCTCCCATAGACTTGTATTGAAAGGGGCGAAGCCGTGACGTAACGATGCTCCGGCCCGTCATTACGCGCAGAGCGAACTCGCTCCGTACTGTAATGATAGCGCAGTGCCGAAGTGGGAATCCCCGGGGTCCCCAGCAGCGGGACCGCGGCGATCTGACATCTTATCCCCTATTCTTTGGATAGGGGATAAGATGTCTAGGGGCAGAGTACCCCTTTAAGAGAGTGTATAAAACTGCAGCCACGTTCTGTGGCTCAAGCGTTCAAGCGTCTCTTCATATACTCTACCAGTGGTCTCCAATCTGCGGACCTCCAGATGTTGCAAAACTACAACTCCCAGCATGCCCGGACAGCCAACGGCTGTCCGAGCATGCTGGGAGCTGTAGTATAGCAACATCTGGAGGTCTGCAGGTTGGAGACCACTGTACTATACTATTGTTTTTTCCTGCCATTCCATTGTCTCATATCATGAAAAGGTAAAGTCTCCTCCCCAGCCCCTTGTTGTGGGTGCATTTGTGGTGGCCCAGTATGGTAGTTGTTACCCCGTACCCTTGCTGCCCTGTCAGGCATCCTCACTGCAGTGTACCCTGGGCCCCCCTTACACCTGTCCCCTCATGTACATATGTTTTGCCATTTATTATGCTGTAAAGTGTGTAAAGAAGTGTTATAGCTTTAACAAATGTTCCCATGTGATCTTCAGTTGTCATGTGAGTTGTCATGTGATTGTTACCCAGGAGGTACCAGTGACCAGGTGACTTAAGGGTGACCAATGGGATAACACCAGAGTCTCCCCATAAAATCTCCTGGTGGAGCCTCTGCTCTCTCTCATGTTGCAATACTACAGCTTCCAGCATGCCCGGACAGCCGTTGGCTGTCCGGGCATGCTGGGAGTTGTAGTTTTGCAACATCTGGAGGTCCGCAGGTTGGAGATCACTGGTAGAGTATATGAAGAGACGCTTGAACGCTTGAGCCACAGAACGTGGCTGCAGTTTTATACACTCTCTTAAAGGGGTACTCCTCCCCTAGACATCTTATCCCTTATCCAAAGGATATGGGATAAGATGTCAGATCGCCGCAGTCCCGCTGCTGGGGACCCCGGGGATCCCGCTGCGGCACCGCGCTATCATTACAGCACAGAGCGAGTTCGGGGACGGAGCGATACAGGGGACGGAGCAGTGTGGCGTCATGGCCCCGCCCCTCATGACATCACGGCCCATCCCCTTAATGCAAGTCTATGGCATGGGGTGTGACGACCGCCACGCCCCATCCCATAGACTTGTATTGAAAGGGGCGAAGCCGAAAACTTTAATTGTAAATAAACTGGTGCCAGAAAGTTAAACAGATTTGTAAATCACTTCTATTAAAAAATATTAATCCTTCCAGTACTTTTTAGGGGCTGTATACTAACGAGAAATCCAAAAAAGAATGCATTCCCTCTGATGTCATGACCACAGTGCTCTCTGCTGACCTCTGCTGTCCATTTTAGCAACTGCCCAGAGCAGCATATGTTTGCTATGGGGATTTTCTCCTGCTCTGGACAGTTCCTAAAATGGACAGCAGAGGTCAGCAGAGAGCACTGTGGTCATGACATCAGAGGAAATGCATTTCTATTTTGGATTTCTCTGTAGTATACAGCCCCTAAAAAATACTGGAAGGATTAAGAGTTTTTAATAGAAGTGATTTACAAATCTGTTTAACTTTCTGGCACCAGTTGATTTTAAAAAAAAGTTTCCCGCGGGAGTACCCCATTAAACCAGCAAAACAGCACGGTGAGGTGAAGCCTTCCAGGACATCCCACAGATGATCCATCCGATTGAGATCTTAATAATCACCTTGATCTCTTTATCATGTTCCTCATCTCTGAACCATTTTTGCAGTATGGCCGCAGCATTATCCTGCCATTAGTCACTGCCATTAGGGACTACTGCTACAGCATGGAGCCACTTGAACTGTACAATTTTTAGGTATGTGGCACATGTCACAGTGACATACGTGGTAGAGAGTGTAATGTAGGGCAGATGGAATTACCCTAGGGGCAGATGGCGTTGTTACGCCGAGCGCTCCGGGTCCCCGCTCCTCCCCGGAGCGCTCGCTACACTCCTCTCACTGCAGCGCTCCGGTCGGTTCCACGGACCCGGGGCGCTGCGATACCGCCTCTGGCCGGGATGCGATTCGCGATGCGGGTAGCGCCCGCTCGCGATGCGCACCCCGGCTCCCGTACCTGACTCGCTCTCCGTCAGTTCTGTCCCGGCGCGCGCGGCCCCGCTCCCTAGGGCGCGCGCGCGCCGGGTCTTTGCGATTTAAAGGGCCACTGCGCCGCTGATTGGCGCAGTGGTTCCAATTAGTGTTTACACCTGTGCACTTCCCTATATCACCTCACTTCCCCTTCACTCCCTCGCCGGATCTTGTTGCCTTAGTGCCAGTGAAAGCGTTTCCTTGTGTGTTCCTAGCCTGTGTTCCAGACCTCCTGCCGTTGCCCCTGACTACGATCCTTGCTGCCTGCCCCGACCTTCTGCTACGTCCGACCTTGCTTCTGTCTACTCCCTTGTACCGCGCCTATCTTCAGCAGCCAGAGAGGTTGAGCCGTTGCTAGGGGATACGACCTGGTCACTACCGCCGCAGCAAGACCATCCCGCTTTGCGGCGGGCTCTGGTGAAAACCAGTAGTGACTTAGAACCGATCCTCTAGCACGGTCCACGCCAATCCCTCTCTGGCACAGAGGATCCACTACCTGCCAGCCGGCATCGTGACAGTAGATCCGGCCATGGATCCCGCTGAAGTTCCTCTGCCAGTTGTCGCTGACCTCACCACGGTGGTCGCCCAGCAGTCACAACAGATTGCGCAACAAGGCCAACAGCTGTCTCAACTGACTGTTATGCTACAACAGTTACTACCACAGCTCCAGCAACCATCTCCTCCGCCAGCTCCTGTACCTCCTCCGCAGCGAGTGGCCGCTTCTGGACTACGACTATCCTTGCCGGATAAATTTGATGGGGACTCTAAGTTTTGCCGTGGCTTCCTTTCCCAATGTTCATTACACTTGGAGATGATGTCGGACCAGTTCCCCACTGAAAGGTCTAAGGTGGCTTTCGTAGTCAGCCTGCTGTCTGGAAAAGCCCTGGCTTGGGCCACACCGCTCTGGGACCGCAATGACCCCGTCACTGCCTCTGTACACTCCTTCTTCTCGGAAATTCGAAGTGTCTTTGAGGAACCTGCCCGAGCCTCTTCTGCTGAGACTGCCCTGTTGAACCTGGTCCAGGGTAATTCTTCCGTTGGCGAGTATGCCGTACAATTCCGTACTCTTGCTTCTGAATTATCCTGGAACAATGAGGCCCTCTGCGCGACCTTTAAAAAAGGCCTATCCAGCAACATTAAAGATGTTCTGGCCGCACGAGAAATGCCTGCTAATCTTCATGAACTTATTCACCTAGCCACTCGCATTGACATGCGTTTTTCCGAAAGGCGTCAGGAGCTCCGCCAAGATATGGACTCTGTTCGCACGAGGCGTTTCTTCTCCTCGGCTCCTCTCTCCTCTGGTTCCCTGCAATCTGTTCCTGTGCCTCCCGCCGTGGAGGCTATGCAGGTCGACCGGTCTCGCCTGACATCTCAAGAGAGGACACGACGCCGCATGGAGAACCTCTGCCTGTACTGTGCTAGTACCGAACACTTCCTGAGGGATTGTCCTATCCGCCCTCCCCGCCTGGAAAGACGTACCCTGACTCCGCACAAAGGTGAGACAATCCTTGATGTCCACTCTGCTTCTCCACGTCTTACTGTGCCTGTGCGGATGTCTGCCTCTGCCTTCTCCTTCTCTTCTGTGGCCTTCTTGGACTCTGGATCTGCAGGAAATTTTATTTTGGCCTCTCTCGTCAACAGGTTCAACATCCCAGTGACCAGTCTCACCAGACCCCTTTACATCAATTGTATAAACAATGAAAGATTGGACTGTTCCATACGTTTCCGCACGGAGCCCCTTCTAATGAGCATCGGATCTCATCACGAGAGGATTGAACTTTTGGTCCTCCCCAATTGCACCTCGGAAATTCTCCTTGGACTTCCCTGGCTTCAACTTCATTCCCCAACCCTGGATTGGTCCACTGGGGAGATCAAGAGTTGGGGGCCCTCTTGTTCCAAGGACTGTCTAAAACCGGTTCCCAGTAACCCTTGCCGTAACTCTGTGCTTCCTCCAGTAACCGGTCTCCCTAAGGCCTATTTGGACTTCGCGGATGTTTTCTGCAAAAAACAAGCGGAGACTCTACCTCCTCACAGGCCTTATGATTGTCCTATCGACCTCCTCCCGGGCACTACTCCACCCCGGGGCAGAATTTATCCTCTCTCTGCCCCAGAGACTCTTGCCATGTCTGAATACGTCCAGGAGAATCTAAAAAAGGGCTTTATCCGTAAATCCTCCTCTCCTGCCGGAGCCGGATTTTTCTTTGTGTCCAAAAAAGATGGCTCTCTACGTCCTTGCATTGACTACCGCGGACTTAATAAAATCACGGTTAAGAACCGCTACCCCTTACCCCTCATCTCTGAACTCTTTGATCGCCTCCAAGGTGCCCACATCTTTACTAAATTGGACTTAAGAGGCGCCTATAACCTCATCCGCATCAGAGAGGGGGATGAGTGGAAAACAGCATTTAACACCAGAGATGGACACTTTGAGTATCTGGTCATGCCCTTTGGCCTGTGCAACGCCCCTGCTGTCTTCCAAGACTTTGTTAATGAAATTTTTCGTGATCTGTTATACTCCTGTGTTGTTGTATATCTTGATGATATCCTAATTTTTTCGGCCAATCTAGAAGAACACCGCCAGCATGTCCGTATGGTTCTTCAGAGACTTCGTGACAATCAACTCTATGCTAAAATTGAGAAATGTCTGTTTGAATGCCAATCTCTTCCTTTTCTAGGATACTTGGTCTCTGGCCAGGGACTACAAATGGATCCAGATAAACTCTCTGCCGTCTTAGATTGGCCACGCCCCTCCGGACTCCGTGCCATCCAACGTTTTTTGGGGTTCGCCAATTATTACAGGCAATTTATTCCACATTTTTCTACCATTGTGGCTCCTATTGTGGCTTTAACCAAAAAAAATGCCGATCCCAAGTCTTGGCCTCCTCAAGCGGAAGACGCCTTTAAACGACTCAAGTCTGCCTTCTCTTCGGCTCCCGTGCTCTCCAGACCTGACCCATCTAAACCCTTCCTATTGGAGGTTGATGCCTCCTCAGTGGGAGCTGGAGCTGTCCTTCTACAAAAAAACTCTTCCGGGCATGCTGTTACTTGTGGTTTTTTTTCTAGGACCTTCTCTCCGGCGGAGAGGAACTACTCCATCGGGGATCGAGAGCTTCTAGCCATTAAATTAGCACTTGAGGAATGGAGGCATCTGCTGGAGGGATCAAGATTTCCAGTTATTATTTACACCGATCACAAGAACCTCTCATACCTCGAGTCTGCCCAACGGCTGAATCCTCGTCAGGCCAGGTGGTCTCTGTTCTTTGCCCGATTTAATTTTGAAATTCACTTTCGGCCTGCTGATAAGAACATTAGGGCCGATGCTCTCTCTCGTTCCTCAGATGCTTCTGAAATTGAACTCTCTCCTCAACACATCATTCCTCCTGACTGCCTGATTTCCACTTCCCCAGCCTCCATCAGGCAAACTCCTCCAGGAAAGACCTTTGTTTCTCCACGCCAACGCCTCGGAATCCTCAAATGGGGTCACTCCTCCCATCTCGCAGGTCATGCGGGCATCAAGAAATCTGTGCAACTCATCTCTCGCTTCTATTGGTGGCCGACTCTAGAGACTGATGTGGTGGACTTTGTGCGAGCCTGCACTATCTGTGCCCGGGATAAGACTCCTCGCCAGAAGCCCGCTGGTTTTCTTCTTCCTCTGCCTGTTCCCGAACAACCTTGGTCTCTGATTGGTATGGATTTCATTACTGACTTACCCCCATCCCATGGCAACACTGTTATTTGGGTGGTCGTTGATCGATTCTCCAAAATGGCACATTTCATCCCTCTTCCTGGTCTTCCTTCAGCGCCTCAGTTGGCTAAACAATTTTTTGTACACATTTTTCGTCTTCACGGGTTGCCTACGCAGATCGTCTCGGATAGAGGCGTCCAATTTGTGTCTAAATTCTGGAGGGCTCTCTGTAAACAACTCAAGATTAAATTAAATTTTTCTTCTGCATACCATCCTCAATCCAATGGACAAGTAGAAAGAATTAACCAGATCTTGGGTGACTATTTACGACATTTTGTTTCCTCCCGCCAGGATGACTGGGCAGATCTTCTACCTTGGGCCGAATTCTCGTATAATTTCAGAATCTCTGAATCTTCCTCCAAATCCCCGTTTTTCGTGGTGTACGGCCGTCACCCTCTTCCCCCCCTCCCTACCCCCTTGCCCTCTGGTCTGCCCGCTGTGGATGAAATTTCTCGTGATCTTTCCATCATATGGAGAGAGACCCAAAATTCTCTCTTACAGGCTTCTTCACGCATGAAGAGATTCGCGGATAAGAAAAGAAGAGCTCCTCCCATTTTTTCCCCTGGAGACAAGGTATGGCTCTCCGCCAAATATGTCCGCTTCCGTGTCCCTAGCTATAAGTTGGGACCACGCTATCTTGGTCCTTTCAAGATTTTGCGCCAGATTAATCCTGTCTCTTACAAACTTCTTCTTCCTCCTTCTCTTCGTATTCCTAATGCCTTTCATGTTTCTCTTCTTAAACCACTTATCATTAACCGTTTCTCTCCCAAATCTGTTCCCCCCACTCCTGTCTCCGGCTCCTCGGACATCTTCTCCGTCAAAGAAATTTTAGCATCTAAAAAGGTCAGAGGGAAAACCTTCTTTTTAGTGGATTGGGAGGGTTGTGGTCCAGAAGAGAGGTCCTGGGAACCTGAGGACAATATCCTGGACAAAAGTCTGGTCCTCAGGTTCTCAGGCTCCAAGAAGAGGGGGAGACCCAAGGGGGGGGGTACTGTTACGCCGAGCGCTCCGGGTCCCCGCTCCTCCCCGGAGCGCTCGCTACACTCCTCTCACTGCAGCGCTCCGGTCGGTTCCACGGACCCGGGGCGCTGCGATACCGCCTCTGGCCGGGATGCGATTCGCGATGCGGGTAGCGCCCGCTCGCGATGCGCACCCCGGCTCCCGTACCTGACTCGCTCTCCGTCAGTTCTGTCCCGGCGCGCGCGGCCCCGCTCCCTAGGGCGCGCGCGCGCCGGGTCTTTGCGATTTAAAGGGCCACTGCGCCGCTGATTGGCGCAGTGGTTCCAATTAGTGTTTACACCTGTGCACTTCCCTATATCACCTCACTTCCCCTTCACTCCCTCGCCGGATCTTGTTGCCTTAGTGCCAGTGAAAGCGTTTCCTTGTGTGTTCCTAGCCTGTGTTCCAGACCTCCTGCCGTTGCCCCTGACTACGATCCTTGCTGCCTGCCCCGACCTTCTGCTACGTCCGACCTTGCTTCTGTCTACTCCCTTGTACCGCGCCTATCTTCAGCAGCCAGAGAGGTTGAGCCGTTGCTAGGGGATACGACCTGGTCACTACCGCCGCAGCAAGACCATCCCGCTTTGCGGCGGGCTCTGGTGAAAACCAGTAGTGACTTAGAACCGATCCTCTAGCACGGTCCACGCCAATCCCTCTCTGGCACAGAGGATCCACTACCTGCCAGCCGGCATCGTGACAGGCGTTAACCCCTTGTATTCATGACGCCAGGGTGTGGTTTATCCTCAATACCACCTGAAGGTATACCACTGGATCCTGGGCTAGGCACAAGGCAATATTGACTCCGACGCCAAGTTACAGGACAACGGTAGCTTTACTGAGTTAGACAGGTGGAATAGTCTATACATCTCAGCCAGGCCTACAGAGGTGACCAGTGACTTCTGAGACCTTAAGGCTTGCTGGGACTTGTAGTGGACTGGGACAGTGTTGATGCAGGCCACGCTGACTGAAGACAGGTTGACTTTGACTGACTTGACTATGACAGACTATGACTGACTTCACCCCTTCTGTAACTTACCTGGCTTTGACTGGACCTGTGGGGCAATGGACTTTAGGATCCGTGGCTGCTTGACTTAATTTAGGCCTCCTCTGGACTCCAGACACACACCTAGGACTTGACTGAACTGGACCTCTGCAAAGACTTAACTGGAACTCAAGAGAGAGAACTAGCTCCTCCCAGGGCTTATATGGGGGAGACTAGGAGTCCCATAGGTCACCCTTAGGTCACATGGTCACTAATACCTCACTGAGTTACAATCACATGACAACTGTTCAATCACATGACAACTGTTCTTAAAGACATAGCACTTTTATATACAATACACAGTATAAAGATAACTATACAAAGGGAACAGGTGGAGGGGGCCCAGGGGACACTGTAGGGAGGCTGCCTGACAGATCAGCAAGGGTACATGGGTACAACTCCTGTACTGGGCCACCACACATACACATGATGCCAAGACCGGAAGTTTCCCAGTAGAACATTGCCCAGAGCATCACATTGCCTCCAGTGTCTTGTCTTCTTCCCATAATGCATTCTGCCGCTGTGTCTTCCACAGGAACAGATGTAGCCAATGTTAAAGATGTCAAGTTGTCGAGACATCTCTGGTACATTGTGGTCCTCACTCTGCTCTATGCAGGTTGTGTACACCTACAGTATGTACATGACTGGGGATGAGTAAACATCACTGACACCATAGTTTCTATCAAACCAGAGGGCCACCAAAAATCTTAAATGGAGCAGGGGCTCTTGTTAAAGGGGTAATCAAGGGAGAAAAATACTGGTGTGGTGACATGGGGGCGCACGATATACTTGTCAAATCATGACGCCAGAGCACCGTTAACCTATACGGTCTGAGGTGGAGACGCTCCTCCTGGGCTAGGCGTGGGGCAATAAACACACTGATGCCAGGTTACGGATAACTCTCTATTTAATGAGGCAGGAGCAGATGGTACAATACTCGCAGTACAGAGCAGAGTAAAAGGGATGCAGTGTAACCTGTGGGCGCTCTGTGGCCTTGCTGGGACTTATGGTGCTTTTCACCCACTTGAGTTTACTTGCTATTACATATACCACGCTGACTTGGGTCCTGCTAAGGTCCAATGTACGGACACCGCCAGGGTATTAACTCACCAACTCCTGTGCGGGGAACACTTGCAGAATGGTGGGGTTGATTTGATAAGAGACTTTCTTCAGACTTCCCTTGGAATCACCTCACACTTCTTCCAACTCCTTTCCACACTTCAGCTCCCATTGAGCTCTGCACACAGCAGCTACTAACTCTACACAGAGCTAGACACACTGAACTGGAGCAGTTCCTCCCTCCTACACTATATACAGGGAAATGTGGGGGTTCTTATTGGGCAATAAGGGTCACATGGGTACTCTGCATCATACCTCCTTACAGACATCCAGTACATTCCTTAAAGGTACAGTGCAACAAAATATAAATTAACAGAGCAAATATTATAATAAATATCACAGCATCACCTGAGCAGCAGGGCCTAGGTCAGGCAACTGAAGCAGTGTTTACCTGACAGGACGCACTCCGGTGCTGAGACACCACACTGGTTTGCAAATTACTTAAAAATGTCAAGCCTTCTGTAAGCCCCCAGTAGTAACATTTTCATCAAGTGCTGCTACAGTAGCTCTTCTGTGGAATTTAACCACATCCCACATGAATTTATAAGCCTTGAACACCCATGACCCAGTCCCCAGTTCATCAGTGTCGCCAGTTCATCAGTTGTCCTTCCTTGGACCACTTTTGGTAGATATGAACCCCTTCATACTAGGAATACCCCACAAGGCCTACCATTTTGGATTTATTTAGATCCTTACACTTGCCCATTTTTCCTATTCCCAACACATCAACTTCAAGCACTTACTGATGGCTTGCGTCTTCATATATCCCGCCCCATTACAGGCCCAATTGTCATACGTAATGTTAACGTAGTGTATGCTATGTACATCAATGGGGTGCAAGCTGGTTAATGAATGGGGTCCAGCTACCGAGCCATGCAGACTGTTCCTGTGGTATCTCATCATCATCTATCCATTCAGGAATGCAGCTGTTCTTAGTAAATACTGTATATACTCGAGTATAAGCCGACTCGAATATAAGCCGAGGCCCCTAATTTCACCCTAAAAACCCAGGAAAAGTTATTGACTCGACTATAAGCCTAGGGTGGGAAATACATCATTCCCCCCCCCCATGTCATAATCCAGACCCCGTCATCTCCCCCCCCCCCCCCCTTCATCATCACCGCCTGTCAATCCCTTCAGCCATTGGCTGTCCGGGCATGCTGGGAGTTGTAGTTTTGAAACCTCTGGAGGTCCGCAGGTTGAAGACCATTGCAGCCTTCGTCATCATCCCCCCCCCCCTTCATCATCACCGCCTGTCAATCCCTTCATCAGTGGTCTTCAACCTGCGGACCTCCAGATGTTGTAAAACTACAACTCCCAGCCTTCGTAATCATCCAGACTCCCCCCCTTTAGTTTTCTACTCACCTCCCCTAGTGTCGTTGCCTTGACGACGACGCACAGGGACGTTCATGCACGTCCCTGTGCGTCGTCGCCAAGGCAACGTCACTAGTCCGGGGCCGGGCCCGGAGCGCGCAGAAGAGGGCCCCCCCCCCCGGTGAAAATGGACAGCCCGAAACGACTAACCCTCCCCACCGGACAGTCCCTGCAGGATAGACCGCCCGGACCAGCTCACCTTTCCTTCCCACCGAGGGGAGGTGAGTAGAAAACTAAAAGGGGGGGGGGGGGGGTCTGGATGATGACGAAGGCCGCAGTGGTCTTCAACCTGCGGACCTCCAGAGGTTTCAAAACTACAACTCCCAGCATGCCCAGACAGCCGATGGCTGTCCAGGCATGCTGGGAGTTGTAGTTTTGCAACAGCTGGAGGTCCGTAGGTTGAAGACCACAGAGAAGGGATTGACAGGCGGAGAGTTCACTCGAGAAAAAGCCGAGGGCGGCTTATACTCGAGTATATACGGTAGGTTGCACGTCATGTAACTTACCAACCAGCAAACTTCAGGAGTCCATATTTTAGTTATACCGTAGTATTCTTTTTTCTTTAATTCACTTCCAGGTGTCGTACTGAAAGTTCCAGGAACATCTGTAACCTTGGTCGGCACAGATGAATTGTTGCCTGGGTCTGTGATGGATGATAAAAGCCGTCATCATTTTTAGTATGCACAGAGAGAGAAGAGAATTGAAGGCCATGGCATATTATGGATATGCAGATGCAGCAGAGCTTAAATTGTCATTATGATGTTATGATGTGTTATCGGTAGTTCTTCATAGGATTCTTCAATAAAGAATCATTGTGCTCAAACAAACTCAGCTTTCTCTATAAATGAGTGGGAACTCTTATATTTCTGCAGTTAAAGAAGCATTTTGCGAGTCTATTTTATTATTGCTTATATAGTGCAGCATAGGCTAGTATTGGTGTATGCCTTGTGCTTACCTGTTTTAGCTCATGTGGCAGGCATGGGATAGGCTCCAGATTGCAGCCTACATTCTGCATGAAGCCTCTGGCATAGGGTGGGACATTTCATTATTGCTGCTGGTGCTGTTGTTCAGCCAGGTTAAAGGGGTATTCCAGGAAAAAACTTTTTATATATATATATATAAAAAAAAAAAAATATATATATATATATATATATATATATATATATATATCAACTGACTTTTTTTTATATCAACTGGCTCCAGAAAGTTAAACAGATTTGCAAATTACTTCTATTCAATTTTTTTTAAAATCCTTTCAGTACTTATTAGCTTCTGAAGTTAAAGGGGTATTCCAGGAAAAAAACTTTTTTTTATATATTAACTGGCTCCAGAAAGTTAAACAGATTTGTAACTTACTTCTATTAAAAAATCTTAATCTTTTCAGTACTTATGAGCTTCTGAAGTTAAGGTTGTTCTTTTCTGTCTAAATCCTCTCTGATGACACCTGTCTCGGGAAACGCCCAGTTTAGAAGCAAATCCCCATAGCAAACCTCTTCTAAACTGGGCGTTTCCCGAGACAGGTGTCATCAGAGAGGATTTAGACAGAAAAGAACAACCTTAACTTCAGAAGCTCATAAGTACTGAAAGGATTAAGATTTTTTTTAATAGAAGTAATTTACAAATCTGTTTAACTTTCTGGAGCCAGTTGATATATATATATATATATATATATATATATATATATATATATATATATAAGTTTTTTTCCTGGAATTCCCCTTTAAGGTTGTTCTTTTCTGTCTAAGTGCTCTCTGATGACACGTGTCTCGGGAAACGCCCAGTTTAGAAGAGGTTTGCTATGGGGATTTGCTTCTAAACTGGGCGTTTCCCAAGACACGTGTCATCAGAGAGCACTTAGACAGAAAAGAACAACCTTAACTTCAGAAGCTCAAAAGTGCTGAAAGGATTGAGATTTTTTAATAGAAGTAATTTACAAATCTGTTTAACTTTCTGCAGCCAGTTGATATATAAAAAAAAAAAAGTTTTTCCTGGATAACACCTTTAACTTATAAGACTCATAAGTAGGTTGGGGTCAGTTCACATTATGAGCAGTTTTCATAGGTTTTCTTATTCAAAGTGTGTTTTTTAGAGAAATATTGACCTGACAAGAAAGTGATTTGACTTATAATCAAATGCTTATTTATGAAGATTTGCCGTCTTTAGGATGTGTTCGCACATTGAATTTTACTGTATTTTTGACAAGCTTTTACTCCATTTTTTTCTGTTTCTGCTGCGGCAAAAATTACAAACTTTTATCATGATCAGAACAATTTAGGTAAAACAGTACTTTTTTACACCAACTTGACACATTAATCACTGTAATAGGGGTTAGGTCTGGAGACTTGCTGGCCAGTCCATCACATTTACCCTCAGCTTCTATAGCTAGACAGTGGGGGTCTTGATGGTGTTTGGGGTTGTTATTATGTTGGATTAATGCCCTGATTTCCTAAATTGTTAGACAAGCTATAAACCCTCATATCTCAAAAAAATGAGCCCTAATACCGCCCCATGCGCAGAAAAATAAAAAAGTTATAGGGGTCAGAATATGACAATATTAAACGTATACATTTTCCAACATGTAGTTAGGATTTTTTACAAAAGTACAACAAAATCAAACCTACATAAGTAGGGTATCATTTAACCTCTTAAGGATACAGGGCTCTGTGCAGTGAGAACAAGCATGGCTCTGTACACTGAGGACAAGCAGGGCTCTGAACACTGAGGACGAGCAGGGTTCTGTACACTGAGGACAAGCAGGGTTCTCTACACTGAGGACAAGCAGGGCTCTGTAAACTGAGGACAAGCAGGGCTCTGTGCACTCAGGACAAGCAGGGCTCTGTAAACTGAGGACAAGCAGGGCTCTGTGCACTGAGGACAAGCAGAGCTCTGTACACTGAGGACAAGCAGGGCTCTGTGCACTGAGGACAAGCAGGGCTCTGCACACTGAGGACAAGCAGGGCTCTGTACACTGAGGACAAGCAGGACTCTGTGCACTGTAGACAAGCAGGGCTCTGAACACTGAGGACAAACAGGGCTCTGTGCACTGTAGACAAGCAGGGATCTGTGCATTGAGGACATGCTGGGCTCTGAGCATTAAAGACAAGCAGGGCTCTGTACATTGGGACAAGCAGGGCTCTGTACACTGAGGACAAGCAGGGCTCTGTACACTAAGGAGAAGCAGGGCTCTGTATACTGAGGACAAGCAGGGCTCTGTACACTGAGGACAAGCAGGGCTCTGTACACTGTAGACAAGCAGGGCTCTGTGCATTGTAGACAAGCAGGGCTCTGTGCACAGAGAAGCAGAGCTCTGTACACTGAGGACAAGCAGGGCTCTGTAAACTGAGGACAAGCAGGGCTCTGTACACTGAGGAAAAGCAGGGCTCAGTGCACTGAGGACAAGCAAGGCTCTGTACACCGAGGACAAGCAGGGCTCTGTACACTGAGGACAAGCAGGACTCTGTACACTGAGGACAAGCAGGGTTCTGTACACTGAGGACAAGCAGGGTTCTCTACACTGAGGACAAGCAGGTCTCTGTAAACTGAGGACAAGCAGGGCTCTGTACACTGAGGACAAGCAGGGCTCTGTACACTGAGGACAAGTAGGACTTTGTGCACTGTAGACAAGCAGGGCTCTGTGCACGGAGGACATTCTGGGCTCTGAGCATTAAAGACAAGCAGGGCTCTGTACATTGGGACAAGCAGGGCTCTGTACACTGAGGACAAGCAGGGCTCTGTACACTGAGGACAAGCAGGGCTCTGTACACTGAGGACAAGCAGGGCTCTGTACACTGAGGAGAAGCAGGGCTCTGTATACTGAGGACAAGCAGGGCTCTGTACACTGAGGACAAGCAGGGCTCTGTACACTGTAGACAAGCAGGGCTCTGTGCACTGTAGACAAGCTGGGCTCTGTGCACTGAGGACAAGCAGGGCTCTGTGCACAGAGAAGCAGAGCTCTGTACACTGAGGACAAGCAGGGCCCTGTACACTGAGGACAAGCAGGGCTCTGTACACTGAGGAAAAGCAGGGCTCTGTGCACTGAGGACAAGCAGGGCTCTGTACACTGAGGACAAGCAGGGCTCTGTACAATGAGGACAAGCAGGACTCTGTACACTGAGGACAAACAGGGTTCTGTACACTGAGGAGAAGCAGGGTTCTGTAAACTGAGGACAAGCAGGGCTCTGTACCCTCAGGAAAAGCAGGGCTCTGTACAATGAGGACAAGCAGGGCTCTGTACACTGAGGAGAAGCATGGCTCTGTACACTGAGGACAAGCAGGGCTCTGTGCACTGAGGACAAGCAGGGCTCTGTGCACTGAGGACATGCTGGGCTCTGAGCTTTAAAGACAAGCAGGGCTCTGATCATTGGGACAAGCAGGGCTCCGTACAATGGGGACAAGCAGGGCTCTGTACACTGAGGACAAGTAGGGCTCTGTGCACTGAGGAGAAGCAGGGCTCTGTACACTAAGGACAAGCAGGGCTCTGTGCACTGAGGACAAGCAGGGCTCTGTAAACTGAGGACAAGCAGGACTCTGTACACTGAGGACAAGCAGGACTATGTGCAATGTAGACAAGCAGGGCTCTGTACACTGAGGACAAGCAGGGCTCTGTGCACTGTAGACAAGCAGGGATCTGTGCATTGAGGACATGCTGAGCTCTGAGCATTAAAGACAAGCAGGGCTCTGTACATTGGGGCAAGCAGGGCTCTGTACACTGAGGACAAGCAGGGCTCTGTACACTGAGGACAAGCAGGGCTCTGTACACTGAGGAGAAGCAGGGCTCTGTATACTGAGGACAAGCAGGGCTCTGTACACTGAGGACAAGCAGGGCTCTGTACACTTAGGAGAAGCAGGGCTCTGTATACTGAGGACAAGCAGGGCTCTGTACACTGAGGACAAGCAGGGCTCTGTACACTGCAGACAAGCAGAGCTCTGTGCACTGTAGACAAGCTGGGCTCTGTGCACTGAGGACAAGCAGGGCTCTGTGCACAGAGAAGCAGAGCTCTGTACACTGAGGACAAGCAGGGCTCTGTACACTGAGGACAAGCAGGGCTCTGTACACTGAGGAAAAGCAGGGCTCTGTGCACTTATGACAAGCAGGGCTCTGTACACTGAGGACAAGCAGGGCTCTGTACACTGAGGACAAGCAGGACTCTGTAAACTGAGGACAAGCAGGACTCTGTACACTGAGGAGAAGCAGGACTATGTGCACTGTAGACAAGCAGGGCTCTGTACACTGAGGACAAGCAGGGCTCTGTGCACTGTAGACAAGCAGGGATCTGTGCACTGAGGACATGCTGAGCTCTGAGCATTAAAGACAAGCAGGGCTCTGTACATTGGGGCAAGCAGGGCTCTGTACACTGAGGACAAGCAGGGCTCTGTACACTGAGGACAAGCAGGGCTCTGTACACTGAGGAGAAGCATGGCTCTGTATACTGAGGACAAGCAGGGCTCTGTACACTGAGGAGAAGCATGGCTCTGTACACTGAGGACAAGCAGGGCTCTGTGCACTGAGGACAAGCAGGGCTCTGTACACTGAGGACAAGCAGGACTCTGTGCACTGTAGACAAGCAGGGCTCTGTGCACTGAGGACATGCTGGGCTCTGAGCTTTAAGGACAAGCAGGGCTCTGATCATTGGGACAAGCAGGGCTCCGTACAGTGGGGACAAGCAGGACTCTGTACACTGAGGACAAGTAGGGCTCTGTGCACTTAGGAGAAGCAGGGCTCTGTACACTAAGGACAAGCAGGGCTCTGTGCACTGAGGACAAGCAGGGCTCTGTAAACTGAGGACAAGCAGGACTCTGTACACTGAGGGCAAGCAGGACTATGTGCAATGTAGACAAGCAGGGCTCTGTACACTGAGGACAAGCAGGGCTCTGTGCACTGTAGACAAGCAGGGATCTGTGCACTGAGGACATGCTGAGCTCTGAGCATTAAAGACAAGCAGGGCTCTGTACATTGGGGAAAGCAGGGCTCTGTACACTGAGGACAAGCAGGGCTCTGTACACTGAGGACAAGCAGGGCTCTGTACACTGAGGAGAAGCAGGGCTCTGTATACTGAGGACAAGCAGGGCTCTGTACACTGAGGACAAGCAGGGCTCTGTACACTTAGGAGAAGCAGGGCTCTGTATACTGAGGACAAGCAGGGCTCTGTACACTGAGGACAAGCAGGGCTCTGTACACTGCAGACAAGCAGAGCTCTGTGCACTGTAGACAAGCTGGGCTCTGTGCACTGAGGACAAGCAGGGCTCTGTGCACAGAGAAGCAGAGCTCTGTACACTGAGGACAAGCAGGGCTCTGTACACTGAGGACAAGCAGGGCTCTGTACACTGAGGAAAAGCAGGGCTCTGTACACTGAGGACAAGCAGGGCTCTGTACACTGAGGACAAGCAGGACTCTGTAAACTGAGGACAAGCAGGACTCTGTACACTGAGGAGAAGCAGGACTATGTGCACTGTAGACAAGCAGGGCTCTGTACACTGAGGACAAGCAGGGCTCTCTGCACTGTAGACAAGCAGGGATCTGTGCACTGAGGACATGCTGAGCTCTGAGCATTAAAGACAAGCAGGGCTCTGTACATTGGGGCAAGCAGGGCTCTGTACACTGAGGACAAGCAGGGCTCTGTACACTGAGGACAAGCAGGGCTCTGTACACTGAGGAGAAGCATGGCTCTGTATACTGAGGACAAGCAGGGCTCTGTACACTGAGGACAAGCAGGGCTCTGTACACTTAGGAGAAGCAGAGCTCTGTATACTGAGGACAAGCGGGGCTCTGTACACTGAGGACAAGCAGGGCTCTGTACACTGTAGACAAGCAGAGCTCTGTGCACTGTAGACAAGCTGGGCTCTGTGCACAGAGAAGCAGAGCTCTGTACACTGAGGACAAGCAGGGCTCTGTACACTGAAGACAAGCAGGGCTCTGTACACTGAGGAAAAGCAGGGCTCTGTGCACTGATGACAAGCAGGGCTCTGTACACTGAGGACAAGCAGGGCTCTGTACACTGAGGACAAGCAGGACTCTGTACACTGAGGACAAACAGGGTTCTGTACACTGAGGACAAGCAGGGTTCTGTAAACTGAGGACAAGCAGGGCTCTGTGCCCTCAGGAAAAGCAGGGCTCTGTACACTGAGGACAAGCAGGGCTCTGTACACTGAGGAGAAGCATGGCTCTGTACACTGAGGACAAGCAGGGCTCTGTGCACTGAGGACAAGCATGGCTCTGTACACTGAGGACAAGCAGGGCTCTGTACACTGAGGAAAAGCAGGGCTCTGTGCACTGAGGAGAAGCAGGGCTCTGTACACTGAGGACAAGCAGGGATATGTGCACTGAGGACAAGCAGGGATCTGTAAACTGAGGACAAGCAGGGCTCTGTGCATTGTAGACAAGCAGGGCTATGTGCACTGAGGACATGCTGGGCTCTGAGCATTAAAGACAAGCAGGGCTCTGATCATTGATACAAGCAGGGCTCTGTACACTGAGGACAAGCAGGGCTCCGTACACTGGGGACAAGCAGGGCTCTGTACACTGAGGACAAGCAGGGCTCTGTGCACTGAGGAGAAGCAGGGCTCTGTACACTGATGACAAGCAGGGCTCTGTGCACTGAGGACAAGCAGGGCTCTGTAAACTGAGGACAAGCAGGACTCTGTACACTGAGGACAAGCAGGACTATGTGCAATGTAGACAAGCAGGGCTCTGTACACTGAGGACAAGCAGGGCTCTGTGCACTGTAGACAAGCAGGGATCTGTGCACTGAGGACATGCTGAGCTCTGAGCATTAAAGACAAGCAGGGCTCTGTACATTGGGACAAGCAGGGCTCTGTACACTGAGGATAAGCATTGCTCTGTATACTGAGGACAAGCAGGGATCTGTACACTGAGGACAAGCAGGGCTCTGTACACTGTAGACAAGCAGAGCTCTGTGCACTGTAGACAAGCTGGGCTCTGTGCACTGAGGACAAGCAGGGCTCTGTGCACAGAGAAGCAGATTTCTGTACACTGAGGACAAGCAGGGCTCTGTACACTGAGGACAAGCAGGGCTCTGTACACTGAGGAAAAGCAGGGCTCTGTGCACTGAGGACAAGCAGGGTTCTGTACACTGAGGACAAGCAGGGCTCTGTACACTGAGGACAAGCAGGACTCTGTACACTGAGGACAAACAGGGTTCTGTACACTGAGGACAAGCAGGGTTCTGTAAACTGAGGACAAGCAGGGCTCTGTGCCCTCAGGAAAAGCAGGGCTCTGTACACTGAGGACAAGCAGGGCTCTGTATACTGAGGAGAAGCATGGCTCTGTACACTGAGGCCAAGCAGGGCTCTGTGCACTGAGGACAAGCATGGCTTTGTACACTGAGGACAAGCAGGACTCTGTGCAATGTAGACAAGCAGGGCTATGTGCACTGAGGACATGCTGGGCTCTGAGCATTAAAGACAAGCAGGGCTCTGTACATTGGGACAAGCAGGGCTCTGTACACTGAGGACAAGCAGGGCTCCGTACACTGGGGACAAGCAGGGCTCTGTACACTGAGGACAAGCAGGGCTCTGTGCACTGAGGAGAGGCAGGGCTCTGTACACTGAGAACAAGCAGGGCTCTGTGCACTGAGGACAAGCAGGGCTCTGTAAACTGAGGACAAGCAGGACTCTGTACACTGAGGACAAGCAGGACTATGTGCACTGTAGACAAGCAGGGCTCTGTACACTGAGGACAAGCAGGGCTCTGTGCACTGAGGAGAAGCAGGGCTCTGTACACTGAGGACAAGCAGGGCTCTGTGCACTGAGGACAAGCAGGGCTCTGTAAACTGAGGACAAGCAGGACTCTGTACACTGAGGACAAGCAGGACTATGTGCACTGTAGACAAGCAGGGCTCTGTACACTGAGGACAAGCAGAGCTCTGTGCACTGTAGACAAGCAGGGACCTGTGCACTGAGGACATGCTGAGCTCTGAGCATTAAAGACAAGCAGGGCTCTGTACATTGGGACAAGCAGGGCACTGTACACTGAGGACAAGCAGGGCTCTGTACACTGAGGACAAGCAGGGCTCTGTACACTGAGGAGAAGCAGGGCTCTGTATACTGAGGACAAGCAGGGCTCTGTACACTGAGGACAAGCAGGGCTCTGTACACTGTAGACAAGCAGGACTCTGTGCACTGTAGACAAGCTGGGCTCTGTGCACTGATGACAAGCAGGGCTCTGTATACTGAGGAGAAGCAGGGCTCTGTATACTGAGGATAAGCAGGGCTCTGTACACTGAGGACAAGCAGGGCTCTGTACACTGTAGACAAGCAGGGCTCTGTGCACTGTAGACAAGCTGGGCTCTGTACACTGAGGACAAGCAGGGCTCTGTGCACAGAGAAGTAGAGCTCTGTACACTGAGGACAAGCAAGGCTCTGTACACTGAGGACAAGCATGGCTCTGTACACTGAGGAAAAGCAAGGCTCTGTGCACTGAGGACAAGCAGGGCTCTGTACACTGAGGACAAGCAGGGTTCTGTACACTGAGGACAAGCAGGGCTCTGTACACTGAGGACAAGCAGGGTTCTGTACACTGAGGACAAGCAGGGTTCTCTACACTGAGGACAAGCAGGGCTCTGTAAACTGAGGACAAGCAGGGCTCTGTTCCCTCAGGACAAGCAGGGCTCTGTACACTGAGGACAAGCAGGGCTCTGGACACTGAGGACAAGCAGGACTCTGTGCACTGTAGACAAGCAGGGCTCTGTGCACTGAGGACATGCTGGGCTCTGAGCATTAAAGACAAGCAGGGCTTTGTACATTGGGACAAGCAGGGCTCTGTACACTGAGGACAAGCAGGGCTCTGTACACTGGGGACAAGCAGGGCTCTGTACACTGAGGACAAGCAGGGCTCTGTGCACTGAGGACAAGCAGGGCTCTGTACACTGAGGACAAGCAGGGCTCTGTGCACTGAGGACAAGCAGGGCTCTGTAAACTGAGGAGAAGCAGGACTCTGTACACTGAGGACAAGCAGGACTCTGTGCGCTGTAGGCAAGCAGGGCTCTGTACACTGAGGACAAGCAGGACTCTGTGCACTGTAGACAAGCAGGGATCCGTGCACTGAGGACATGCTGGGCTCTGAGCATTAAAGACAAGCAGGGCTCTGTACACTGAGGACAAGCAGGGCTCTGTACACTGTAGACAAGCAGGACTCTGTGCACTGTAGACAAGCTGGGCTCTGTGCACTGAGGACAAGCAGGGCTCTGTGCACAGAGAAGCAGAGCTCTGTACACTGAGGACAAGCAGGGCTCTGTACACTGCGGTCAAGCAGGGCTCTGAACACTAAGAACAAGCAGGGCCCTGTACACTGAGGACAAGCAGGGCTCTGTACACTGAGGACAAGCAGTGCTCTGTGCACTGAGGAGAAACAGGGCTCTATATACTGAGGGCAAGCAGGGCTCTGTATACTGAGGACAAGCAGGGCTCTCTACACTGAGGACAAGCAAGGTTCTGTACACTGAGGACAAGCAGGGCTCTATACACTGATGACAAGCTGGGCTCTATACACTGAGGACAAGCAGGGCTCTGTACACTGAGGACCAGCAGGGTTCTGTGCACTGAGGAGAAGCTGGGCTCTGTATACTGAGGACAAGCAGGGCTCTGTATACTGAGGACAAGCAGGGCTCTGTACACTGAGGACAAGCAGGGCTCTGTACACTGTAGACAAGCAGGACTCTGTGCACTGTAGACAAGCTGGGCTCTGTACACTGAGGACAAGCAGGGCTCTGTACAATGAGGACAAGCAGGGCTCTGTACACTGAGGACAAGCAGGGCTCTGTACACTGAGGACAAGCAGGGTTCTGTACACTGAGGACAAGCAGGGCTCTGTACACTGATGACAAGCAGGGCTCTGTATACTGAGGAGAAGCAGGGCTCTGTATACTGAGGACAAGCAGGGCTCTGTACACTGAGGACAAGCAGGGCTCTGTACACTGTAGACAAGCAGGGCTCTGTGCACTGTAGACAAGCTGGGCTCTGTACACTGAGGACAAGCAGGGCTCTGTGCACAGAGAAGTAGAGCTCTGTACACTGAGGACAAGCAAGGCTCTGTACACTGAGGACAAGCAGGGCTCTGTACACTGAGGAAAAGCAGGGCTCTGTGCACTGAGGACAAGCAGGGCTCTGTACACTGAGGACAAGCAGGGCTCTGTACACTGAGGACAAGCAGGGCTCTGTACACTGAGGACAAGCAGGGCTCTGTACACTGAGGACAAGCTGATCCTATTGCACAGGGCAATATTGGCCTACCTGGCTGATAATCGCTCCATGTAAGGCTGGATTCACACGGCAGAATTTCTGTTCTGAATTCTGCATGAAAATTCAGCATGAATTTATAACCCATTCACTTCAATGGAATTCCTGCAGCAGAAATTCTGCTGTGTGAATGTGACACCGGAATCCCATTGAAATGTATTGGCTATAAATTTATGCAGAACTTTCATGGAGAATTCAGTGCAGAAATTCTGCCGTGTGAATCCAGCCTATGGCTGCGTTCACACGGCAGAATGTCCGCACGGATATCTGGCACGGAAGTTCCGCCACGTGCACAGCGCAGCAGAATCCTGTTGAATTCAACAGAACTCTGCTGCAGCAGAAATTCCATGAGGACATTCCAAGGGGAAGTCCACACAGACTTTCCGCTGTGTTAACTCGGCCTAAGGTGGGGAAAGCTCCCAATAGATTTTGCATTAGGGCCCAAAAAATTCATGCTGTTTAAGGGGTACTCCACTGGCTAGCTTTCGGAACTAAATGTTCTGAATGCTGTTTTCGCGATGCAGGGGTGGGCCACGCCCCTCATGATTTCATGATCACGCCCCTCAATGAAAGTCTATGGGAGATTTGCATTGAAGGGGCGTGACCATTACGTCACGAGGGGCGTGGCCCACCCCCGCATCGCGAAAACAGCTTTCGGAACATTCAGTTCCGAACGCTGGCCAGTGGAGTACCCCTTTAAGTCTTCTTCTATTGTCCATTATTGTCTGAGATTGGGATTATTTCTTATGTCTTTTGCTGTATCATGCGCTTTCAAAAATTTCAAAAATAATCTGTATACGTTCACATGCGCCTTATGCAGTTGTTTTTCTTTTCATTACATTTGATCTCTGTACGGGCAACAAGGCTGACGTCTGACCAATGGCAGAACCGGCAGGATTGGGCGATAATCATCTAAGGCCTATGGACGCTTTTGGCGTAAAGAATAACATTGGAAAGAAACAGATTACAACAGTTAATCCTCATGGCTCTGGTTCCGGCAAGGAATGAGTTAAGTTCCATTTTCCCTTCCTAGCTTCCCATTTACTAGGCTGGAAACACAGGGCTGTAATATCTGCAGACAACAATATAAGATAGCATTCCAACACAGCTCCGTCAAGGTATCTCAACCTCAGTGTCTTGACATTAAGTACGGAAGTATTAGTCTGGCTCCAGTGAAGCATTTATATTCTTTCCACTGAGCTCATGTGTGTCTCTTACAATAAAGACTGCAAACCTCAGTCTGTCTGTAGAAGAGAATACAGTCTAATGAATGAATGAAAAATAAATGAGCAATACCCTGCATTGGTTTCTCCAGATCCCAGGCCTGAGCACTCATATGGTGACTCTATGCACTGACCATATTACATTATGAACCATTTTCAGTTCTTTTTTTTCCTTTCTTGCTTGTTTTATCTTGTGCTAGAGAGGTTATCCGAGGTAAGGAAAAAAGAAGGGTCTTTTTGGGATTTTTTTTAAACCCCAGAAACAGCGCCAGTCTTGCCTGTAGGCTATGTCTGGTATTGCAAGTGAGTCCAGTTAAATGGGTACTCCGTCCCTAGACATCTTATCCCCTATCCAAAGGATAGGGAATAAGATGTCTGATCGTGGGGATCCCGCTGCTGGAGACACCCGCAATCTTGGCTGCAGCACCCCAGACATCTGGTGCTTGGAGCGAACTTCGTTCCGTGCCGGATGACTGGTGATGCGGGGCAGGGGCTCGTGATGTCATGTCCACGCTGCGCTCATGATGTCACGTCCATGACCCCTTAATGCAAGTCAATGGGAGGGGGCGTGACGGCCGTCACGCCCCCTCCCATAGAATTGCATTGAGGGGCGTGGACGTGACGTCATGAGCCTCCGGCGCTGCACCCAACGCTCTAAACGAACGCCGGGTGCCACAGGAAGATTGCAGGGGTCCCCAGTGGTGGGACCCCCATGATCAAACATCTTATCGCCTATCCTTTTGATAGGGGATAAGATATCTAGGGGCGGAGTACCCCTTTAAGGCTGGGGTACACGGTGAAGCCCATTGCCATTACACACGGCCAAAGATCGCAGTATTGTGTTGTCTGCATTGAAGCTAAAGCAAGTGAATTGAAACACATAAGAACCATTTGGCCCATCTATGAATCGTCCTTGTCCCTATCTTATATAAGGATAGCCTGAGTCCTATATTATTCCTGTTTCAGTTCCGTTTTTGCAGATTGTAAACAGATTAAAAACAGTTTTAAAAAAAAATCCCATTCATGTCAATGGAATATTTTTACAATCCGTTTACATCCGTGTGCACCCGTTTGCACTCATATCTGTTTTTTTTTTCATGGCACATGCAGTATTTTTTCTTCCGTGAAAAAAACGGAAGAAAACACAGACATCATAATTTTAACATTGAAGTCTATGGCAAACGTGCCGGCGGCGGCTGGTGCGATGCTCTGCGAGTAAAAGACTATTCACAGATAGCGCTGCAATAATGACATATGCGCCAGCGGGGGGGTCACATAAATGCGCTGGCGGGGGGTATATATTTATAATTGCGCTGGCGGGGGTATATAATTATAAAGGCGCAGGCGGGGGTTACATTATAAATGCGCTGGCTGGGGGTCACATATATATACTGCGGGGGTATATATTTTTGCGCTGGTGGTGGTTATATCTTTATAAATGCGCTGGAGGGCTAGATATATAACGCTATATATCTTGCCCCCCCCCCCCCCCACAGCGCTTTTAATATACATTGTCCATTTAAAAAATCCCCTTGGCTCCTCTGTACTGGCCATTCAGAGCTCCCCGCTGGGAATTTAAAAATGAAAGTAAAATACATCGGTGATTGCAGGGTTGCAGCCCGCTCCCCTGTTTAATAACTTCTGATCGGATTGGGAGACCCGGTGCGATCAATCCCTCAGCCCCTGTACTACTAACCCCATCATGGAACAGAGTCTGTTCCATGATGGGGGTAGTAATACAAGCACTAATGTAGCCTCCCCAGCCGCCGGCAGACTCCTGCAGCCAGGAACTACTACTCCCACCATGGAAACAAGTCTGTTCCATGATGGGAGTAGTACTAGTCCTGGCTGCGGGAGTCTGTAGGTGGTTGATTTTTTCATTAAAAAAAACTAAATGGATTAAAAAGGTTACAAACGGTTCAAAACGGATACCCGTTTGATCAGCCATTTCTATCAGTTTTTTAAAATCCGTTTGTTTTTTTAAACAGAACGGTGGCAAAGGGCCGTGTGAACGCACCTTTAAATAGGCACTGTGATAATCAAAAACTTTCTAAACATTGTACATCTTGGCAAACCATCAACCTTTGTAACATACTCAATAAAAATATGTCTCCTTTTTGTAGAAATAATGGCTTATGACAAAGATCACTAGGGGTCCTCATACCATCCAGAACATAATCCTGTCCAGCTGCAGCATCCTCTTTGTCCCAGCTCAAGCACAAGCTGGGACAAAGTCAAGGAAGTGAGGGCGGGACTATCACTCCTCTGTGCTCACTCCTGTCCTATCAGACTGAAGCATGAAAACAGAGAGGAGGGGGTTACAGAGCAGCCTGCAGTGATTGGATGAAGAGACCCAGCACAGCACAGCAGACTCAGGGCAGAAGTAAATGCATAGTGAGTGAGGGTGGGCTCAGTGCTTGCCTTGGACATTCCCCTTCCTGAGCAGTGGATGTCAAAAGGAGTGAGCAGCAAAATGGAGAGATTTGTGAGACAAAAAAGAGATTTGTGAGTAAAAACATAAAAAGACATTCAAAGCATCTGCATGACCTAGTGAGTAACATATAGAAGCATAATATTTTTCTGTGATATGACAGAGCGTCTTTCCGACCTTTTTCACTACTCTAAGTTTCTTGAACTTTTTTCTTTCCTGCACTGAGCACTGGGCTCGCCTCGTATGTAGCAGTATAGAAGGGAATTTATCATTGTATTTAGAGCTTTTTTTTGTATATTTTTTAACGCAAAATGTATTTATTTATTAATTTTTTTGTGCAAAATCTGATAGAATTCTTCATAGCCATGTCTACGGTTAATTTTTATTTTTTTAAATGCCAAAAAATGCACAAAAGCACTTTTCTTGCGCAATTATACACCATCTCGGAGGACACCTGCGCTCCCGGCGGGGAATACTGTATACACTCTCATCATTCATAATCCCCACTGCTGGGAGACGGGAGCTCTGATTGGTGAAAAGCTATTCACCAATCAAAGCTCCTGTCTCCTGGCGGCAGAGATTATGAATTATGAGAGCTGTATACAGGAGCCTGCAGGGAGCGCAGTGCAGCCACTGGCATGTACAGTTGATGAATGCGGATCGCACCAGAATGACCTGCTGCAATCTGTCCCTCAGCCCCGGTACTATAACTCCCATCATGGACAGAGTCTGTCCCATGATCGGAGTAGTTGTAGTACCGCAGCGCTGAGGGATGGCACTTGGACATCCCCCAGCTGCTGGACTTTTAGGACTACTACTCCCATCATGGACAGACTCCATCCATGATGGGAGTTATAGTACAGGGGCTGAGGTGCAGATCGCAGCAGGTCATTCTGCTGAGACCCACTGTGGTCCACATTTATTAAGTTAACAAGCCGGCGGCACATGCGGCTCCACTGCGCTCCCCGCCGGCTCCAGATGGGGAATACTGTAAACACTATCATAATTCATTATCCCCGCCGCCAGGAGACCAGAGCTCTGATTGGTGAATAGCTTTTCACCAATCAGAGCTCCCATCTCCCGGGCGGAGATTATGAATTATGACAGTGTAGACAGGAGCCGGCAGGGAGCGCAGTGTATTCGCATGTGCCGCCGGCTTTTACAGTTAATAAATGCATATCGCAGCCAGTCTCTGGAGAATGACCCGGTGCAATCTGCCCCTCAGCCCCTGTACTATAACTCCCATCATGGATGGAGGCTGTCCATGATGGGAGTAGTAGTCCTAAAAGTCCCGCAGCTGGGGGATGTCCAAGTTCCATCCCTCAGCGCTGCGGTACTACAACTACTCCCATCATGGGACAGACTGTGTCCATGATGGGAGTTATAGTCCAGGGGCATAGGGGCAGATCGCACCGGGTCATTCTCTAGAGACCTACTGCGATCCGCATTTATTAACTGTAAAAGTTGGCGGCACATCGGGCTACACTGCGCTGGCTGCCAGCTCCTGTAAACACTGTCATAATTCATAATCCCCGCAGCCGGGAGACCGGAGCTCTGATTGTTGAATAGCTATGCACCAATCAGAGCTTCCGTCTCCCGGGCGGGGATTATGAAATGTGACAGCTGTATACAGGAGCCGGTGGGGAGTGCAGTGTAGCCGCATCTGCCGCCGGCTTAACTTAATAAATGCGGATCGCAGTGGGTCTCAGCAGAATGACCTGCTGCGATCTGCCTCTCAGCCACTGTACTATAACTCCCATCTTGTCTGTCCCATGATGGGAGTGGTTGTAATACCGCAGCGCTGAGGGATGGCACTTGCCCATCCCTTGGCTGCGGGACTTTTAGGACTACTACTCCCATCAAGGACAGAGTCATTCCATGATGGGAGTTATAGTCCAGGGGCTGAGGTGCAGATCTCAGCAGGTCAATCTCCATAGACCCACTGCGATCCGCATTTAGTAAGTTAACAAGCCGGCGGCACATGCGGCTACACTGTGCTCCGTGCCGGCTCCAGACGGAGAATACTGTATAGACTGTCATAATTCATAATCCCCGCCGCCGGGAGACCGGAGCTTTGATTGGTGAAAAGCTTTTCACCAATCAGAGCTCCCATCTCCTGAGCAGGGATTATGAATTATGACAGTGTATACAGGAGCCGGTGGGGAGCGCAGTGTAGCCACATGTGCAGCCGGCTTTTACAGTTAATAAATGCGGATTGCAGCAGGTCTCTGGAGAATGATCCACTGCGATCTGCCCCTCAGCCGCTGTACTATAACTCCCATCATGGTTGGAGTCTGTCCATGATGGGAATAGAAGTCCTAAAAGTCCTGCAGCTGGGGGATGTGCAAGTGCCATCCCTCAGCGCTGCGGTACTACAACTACTCCCATCATGGGACAGACTCTGTCCCATGATGGGAGTAGTAGTCCAAGGGCAGAGGGACAGATTGAAAGGGGGTCTCACTCCTGAGACCCCTTTAAACCTTTACTGCTCTGCACCTAGTGATGACGTCATTAGGGGTTGAGCTACACTGTCTCTGACTCTGTTCTCATTATGCGTTTTGCACAATGGGAACAGAGCCTTTCTGGCAGTATGTTCCTAAACAGGGAGACTCCAGCTGTTGCTTAACTACAGCCCCCATGATGGGAGTTGAAGTTTATCAACAATTGGAGGTTCCCTGTTTAGGAACATGCTGCATTATGTGCGCTCTCCCCAGGGGAGAATGCAAAAAATGCACTAACCCTTATCTCTTGTATTTCTTTTCTTCCTATTTCAGATATCTGAATGCGGAGGACTACGTCAGATTCGGTGGACTGCGATGATGACCAGCTTTTTTTTTTTAAATTTAAATAGAATGGTTAAAGATTGATGTGGGAGAGTGTTTTTTTTAAATGAAAAATGTTTTTCAATGTGTTGTGTTTTTTATAATTGATTTTTCATGATTATTAGTAGACGGAATCCCTTACTAAGACGGGCTTAGCGTTAGCCCCAAAAACAGCTAGCATTAACCCCCAATTATTACCCCGGTACCCAACGCCACAGGGGTGCCGGGAAGAGCCAGTACCAACATGCTCCGGGCATAAAAATGGCACTCCTGGGCCTAGGCGCTGACAAGCTGGTGTTATTTAGGGTGCATTCCCACAGGGCATATATGCAGCGTATTTGACGCTGCGCAAAATGTATGGCAGCAGCAGGAAATACGCTGCATATTCCTCACTCTCTATACACACAGGGCTTTCTGGCGGCAGCCCTATGTGTGCAGTGAATTTGGAGGCGGAGCCACACGTTACAGTCACGCCGGCATACGGCCCCGCCTCCAAAACTCACTACACGCATAGGGCTGCCGCCGGAAAGCCCTGTGTGTATAGTGAGCAAGGAATACGCAGCGTATTTCCCGCTGCTGCCATAAACTTTGCGCAGCGTCAAATACGCTGCGTATATGCCCTGTGGGAATGCACCGTTAGGCTGGGGAGGGCCAGTAACAACAGTCCTCGCCCTTCCTGTTAACTTCAGGCTGTTGCTGCTTGGTTGGTATCTGGCTGATACTGAAAATATGGGGAACCCTATGCGTTTTTTATAAATTATTAATTAATGATAATTAAAAGAAGAAAAAAAAAACGCATAGGGTTCCCCATATTTTTATTCTCAGCCAGATACCAACCAAGCAGCAACAGCCTGACATTACCAGGGAGAGCGAGGACCACTGTTACTGGTCCTCCCCAGCCCAAATAACGCCAGCCTGTTACTGCTTAGGCTGAAGAGAGCCATTTTTGGACGCTCCGGGCCCCTTTAGTACCGGCTCTTCCCTGCACCCCTGTGGTGGTGGGTACCAGGGTAATAATTGGGGCTAATGCTAAGCCCCGCCTTAGTAATGGACTCCGTCCATAAGACGTCTACAACTACTAATCCTGTAAAGTAAATAAAAATTAAAAAACACAACTTTTATTCCAAAAAACACTCCTCCACAAGCCCTTATTAACCGTTTTATTAACATAAAACAAAAAACAAAAAAACGCTAGTCATTGACGTAGTCCACCGAATTTGAAGTAGTCCACATTACATACAGATCTGAAATGAGAAGAAAAAAAACACGGAAAATAGGTTAGTACATTTGTTGTCACCCGCCCGCACATCTCCCGCCCACGCCGCTCGACTATATCTCCCAGCATGTTCTCACTGTAAGGGCAAGCTGGGAGTTTTAGACATGCAATGGCAATGCAATGCAATGCAATGCAATGGTGGGAGATGTGCAGGCAGGTGACAAGCAAGCCAGAGAAGCTTGTCACCTGCTTGCACATTTCCTGCCACCTGTGCCGCAAGACTACAACTCCCAGCATGCCCTTGCAGTAAGGACATACTGGGAGTTGTAGTCATGCAGCACGGACGGGATATGTGCGGGCAGTGGACAAGTTTGTCACCTGCCCCCGCCGCACGGATACATCTCCCAGTATACCCTTACTGCAAGGGCATGCTGAGAGTTGTAGTCTTATGACATGGGTAGGCAGGAGATGTGATTGTCATCTGCCCCTGCCGCACGGCTACAAATCCCAACATGCCCAAACTGCAAGGGCATGCTAGGAGTTGTAGTCGTGCAGCAGGGGCAGGTGACAAGCTTTTCACCCCCTCCCGCCGCAGGACTACAACTCCCAGCATGCTCTCACAGTAAGGGCATGCTGGGAGTCATAGTCCTGCAGGTGACAAGCTTGTTGCCCACCCCCGCCGAAGGACTACAACTCACAGCATGTCTTTACGGCAAGAGCGTGCTGAGAATTGTAGTTGTGTAGCAGGGGCAGGTGACAAGCTTTTTCTTTTTGCTTACCCACAAAAGTCACACAAAATTGTTTAGGCGCACGTACACTTTTGAATCCCTTGATAAATGTCCCTCCGTAGGATATAAATACTTTGGAGAGCATTCAGATAAGAGACACTTGTAATGTCCGTTTATCTGTATTTTGTATTTTTTGCTTTGGGTCCTGTGTAGACATTAGGTTTGTGTCTGAACAGTTTCTGTGTTAATTCTCCCTGTAATGAGAAGAGTTAACTTTCTTGACTCCAGCACTGCGAGGATATATAAGACCTTTTCAGGTGCTGGTGATTAGACCTGTATTTTGGCCATGTCGGCTTGATGTTCACTATGTCTTTGCACATGTCCTGAGTTTTAAGAAGGTTATCTCTCCTGTTACATATATAGATTTTAGCCTGCTTTGTTTTAGTACATTTGTTGGGTTTTAGTATTTTTGTATATTCATTCTACATTTGCTTTGTGTTGCCTTAGTCTGTATTCACACTGTACCTTATGTCAGTCCTGTTTTGACCTTGTTTGATCCTGCTTCTCCGAGGATAGAATCCTGTCCTGAGCTTTGGGAAAATCCGTCTATCTAGGAGTGAGTGAGTGTTGTGTCTGTACCTGTGTTTGCTTGTATTTAGGATTTTTGTTTCCTCCTAGGCCAGTATCTTGATCATTCGGTGGAGAGTGCCTGCTGGCTAGGAGCCTTTTCGGCTTTGGTATTGATGTCCCTCCATGATTGGAGTGGGGTGTCTAGTGTGTTCCTTGTTCTGAGTCCAGTGTGAACAGTGCTCTTGATTTCCTGATCCGTTTAGTGGTCTGATATTCAGTTAACCTGTTCATCCCCTGCATCTCCTGGTTTTGTCTGCTGTATACTTACCCTGATATCTAGTCTTATTCATATTATCATATCTGCTGATAATCTTGATTCCGGTTTCTGAACTGTATGTTAGTATTCTATATCCTGCCTTGTTTGTATTTATATATCTGTTGTTGGTTCTGTTATGTTTCTGACTTGTTTCCCGACATGTATGTGATGTCCCAGCACCAATGGCTGTCCTTTGGCTTCAGACTGCTTCGGGCAGCACTGCAGCACCAGTGTTGGGCCCACTGGAAGACTTTTGATTATATTGATTATGTTTTGCCCTCTACTGACATATCAATATATTTTTATATTTATTTTATTTTTGTCATTCAGTTGCATGTTAAATATGTTACTGTACCCTTAAGAGAGGAGCTATGTAAACCCCATGTTAAAATGTATAGAAGAAAGAAAAGACAGAGGGGATATGATAGCAACTTTCATATACATAAAGGGAATCAACACAGTAAAGGAGGAGAGGAGATTTATAACAAGAAAAATGTAGAGGGAACATAATTTATATTAGAGGGGAAAGGTTTCTGACAAAATATCAGGAAGTTTTACTTTACTGAGAGAGTAGTGGATGCATGGAATAGCCTTCCTGCAGAAGTGGTAGCTGCAAATACAGTGAAGGAGTGTAAACATGCATGGGATAGGCATAAGGCTATCCTTCATATAAGATAGGGATAGGTATAAGGCTATCCTTCATATAAGATAGGGATAGGCATAAGGCTATCCTTCATATAAAATAGGGATAGGTATAAGGCTATCCTTCATATACGATAGAGATAGGCATAAGGCTATCCTTCATATAAGATAGGTATAAGGCTATTCTTCAAATAAGATAGGGCCAGGGACTATTTATAGTGTTATAGAGACTATTGGGCAGACTATATGGGCTGAATGCTTATCTGCTGACACTTACTGTATATGTTTCTATGTTTTGTTTGCCAAGAATCAAGTTATCGTTTTCAAGATCATGGGGGTTGGACCCCAGGCGACGATATACTATCCTCTATAGGGTCCTCTATATACTATCCTCTATACGTTTATTGGATGGAACACCACTTAAGGTAGAAAGTTCCATATTTTGAGTAGTGGCCATGCTGGATTATTGCAGCTTAGTTTATATTCTAGTGAATGGGAGCTAAATTGCAGTAACCCAGCACGGCCACTACTCAATTTTGGCCCTTATTTACTAAGCGTGTTGTGTAGGTTTCTTTGTGGGTTTTAATTCCCTACAATTTATTTTCCACGGTATTTACTAAGGTTTCCCTACATTTTCCACTTTCCCTACACTTTGCTTTTTTTTTTTACATGCTCTGATCTGTCGGGTTTTCCTCAGCTCAAATCCACCGCATTTTATGTGGAAACCTTAGTAAATATGTTGGGTTTTTGTGAAAATGTCGGGAACACGCCCCTTTTTGGAGACCACGCCCCATCACAGCAGCCACGCCCTCTTTTCAGGTTTTCATAGCAAAATGGAGAGTTAGTCGTGTTTTTTTCAATTCTGGCGCACAATCTGGCGCAGACAGAATTTCTGGCGCAATGCGACAGAATGTGGCACACAACCCAACAAAACATGTCGGGTTTGCAATAGCAAAGGAGGGCCAATGTGCAATCACTTGAATCAGCTGTCTCTTCCCTCATGTTCCAGGCAAGTGATTGGCCAAAGTGTCACATGCACAATGTGATGACACCAGATTGGTGGTGACCCTGGAGAAGCAGCAAATTTAAAGTTAAGCAAACATTGTTTTTTCTTTATGACCTTTTTCATCTTTTCCTTAAAGCGTACCAGCCCCCTCCCTCAGTATGTTGTCTTCTCACATCTCCCCTAGCATTAGTAAAACTACATCTCCCAGCTTGTCCTCACTGACAGTAGCGGGACACAAGCTGACAGATGTCACAGCGCTCACAGCTGTCAATCAAGGAAGTGTGTCCATGACATAGGTGATGATGCATGGACACAGCAGGACTAGTAAGTGTCCAAGCAGGCGGGGGGGGGGGGGGGGGGCAGTTGTTTGACTGGCTTTTCCAGTATGAAATACAGAAAATTTTCTAATAAAAGTAATTGCAAAGCCTATTGGTTTTATATGCTTTACAACATATCAAAAGTTTTTGTATCTTACAGTGCCCATTTAAACTAACAGAAAACCCTTTTAATCATAAATGTATTGTTATTTCTTTTGTCCAAATAATTATATCCAAATGTGTATATCAAATCTATATGTAAAACAGTTCTAACTACAATATACACTTACTAAATGCAGTGTTACATTTGACAATATTTTAATAGACAAAATGAGAATGTTATGGGCCAATCTCTTGAAACTCCTACGATCACTCCCCCAAATTGACCTTTTAGAGTCCAGTGCGTAGAAATGTGCGTGTCGTGTGTGTATGTGTGTGTGTGTGTATATATATATATATATATATATATATATATATATATATATATATGTGTATACAAAAAAAGAGGATTGCAGCAGCACTCATTGGTCAAAAAATTGAGGCTCTTAGCGCACTTTTTGATCAAAACATGTCCCCCATCCACCACGGGGAGGTGGCCTCATTTTGGATGGGACCCTAGCACAAATTCTGAGCCTAATGCTCAACTATCCACTCACCTCTGCTGGGCATATAGCCTATGACTGGGTGACATGCTGGATCCATAAACAATTTAAAACTCCATCTGTGAAAAAGGGGGAGGGGTGCACAGCTGAAGAGGGTGCCATATTTCCCCTTGAGTTTTACAAACAAGCAAAAAGAAAAATAGCCAGCACAACAACCAAATACACGGGTGCACACTGCTATGGCAGATACAGAGCATGAAAAAAAGAGGACTGCAGCAGCACACATTAGTCAAAAAATTGAGGCTCTTAGCACACTTTTTGATCAAAATGTGTCCCCCATCCACCACGGGGAGGTGGCCTCATTTAGGATGGGACCAATGTGTGCTGCTGAAATCCTCTTTTTTTGTATACTCTGTATCTGCCATAGCAGTGTGCACCCGTATATTAGGTTGTTGTGCTGGCTATTTTTCTTTTTGCTTGTGTATATATATATATATATATGTGTATATATATATATATATATATATATATATATAACAATTTCTTTCCCTTCTTGCCTTTATGTTGGGAAATATATTTACAAACAATTCACATGGCGAAGTTCCATTTTGTTACCATGGCAACCACCATCAGTATTTAACCTACAGCACTGATGTTGGTGCTCAATGTACTAAATACACACATCTGCAAAATGCGTAGATGGGGCATCCAAGTCCGTGGAACCATATTTAATTGAAATGTCAATCTAGTTTTATATCTGAACGTCCATAGGCCACTACTTGTATAGACCATTATTAGTAAACGGGGAAAGTTCTCAAGTTGTCTTATAGTAAGATTCTCTTTGTTGTCCATAGCAACCAATCACAGCTCAGCTCTCATTTATCATATTGTTCTGGTAAAATTAAAGGGGTATTCCTGGATTTTTAATTTTTTTTATTTGACTGTGCTACAGGGGCTGTAAAGTGATTTTTGACCCTACATTTATTTTAAATACCATACAAAATGAGCGTTGTGTCAGGTTTTCCCAGGTTGCAATCTGACTAGATATTACATTACTAGTCAGGTGTTTAGTGGGAGCCTGTCTTTGCTTCAATGGATGGAGCGACTGTTGGGTGGGAGATCATTCTGCAAGAATTTGCTACAGCTGGAGACACCCTGGTCAGAAAACACTGGTCTATTGCATTGAAGGCAGCACAGGTATGTTTCAATGGGTGCGGTGGCTGATTTGTGGGAGGGAGAAAAGTAACATCACACTTACAAACAAGGAACTATGGGATTTTTCGTTTGAGAGAACAAACTCCAACAGGAAATGACCAGTTCACAAAAAGATAGCCACAGCGTTATGGTAATCTGACAACATAGCCATTTAACCCCAAGACAAGCGCAGATCCTTCCTAAGCATGTTCATTACTGTCTGGCAGGTACATACTAAAATCCCCTTATGGTGGATAACCCCTTCAAAGCAGCTTTGATTGTTTACTATGAACAAAAAAGAAAATATACACACCCCTCAGTGTAAAACATTTACACCCCCAGACTGAATAATGCAGCCCATTACTTGAATTATGCTGCGAAAATTCGCAAGATGAATTTCAGCAGTGGGGAAACTCACTGTGGACATACAACATGTGACCCTACCCTGAAAGGAGATGTACCGGAAGTTCCATAGACTTGCATGGGACTTCAGACCAAAACCCCACCTTCACAAATGGGGATGGGATTGGGTTATTTAAAGGGGTACTCCACCCCTAGACATCTTATCCCCTATCCAAAGACATCTTATCTCCTATCCGTGATCTCTCTGCTGCACCTGGCGTTTATTTAGAGTGTCGGGTGCAGTGCCGGAGGCTCGTGAAGTCAAGGCAACTTTCCCTAAATGCAAGTCTATCCTTTGGATCGGGGATAAGATGTCTAGGGGCGGAGTACCCCTTTAATTCTATTATTTGACATATAAGTAACATGAGCATGACGTTTCATCTAAATATCTCCAGCCAGGGCCGGCCTTAGGTGTTCAGACGCCCTGTGCAAGCTAACCTTGTGGCGCCCCCAATATTATTTTAAGAACAAGTTATAGATCGCGGGTGGTCTGAGCATTGGGCCCCCCGCTATCTCCTGCACGGGGTCCTGGCAGTCAGCTTGAAGGGGGGACATGCCGTACCCCGCACGGAGCGCCGGCCGACACGGCCCTCCATGTACCCCATAGAGATACATGGAGGGGGGGGGGTGCCGGCCACGGCTTCCTGTGGGGTACAGACATCAGCTTCCAGCAAACTGCCGGGGTGTGCAGGAGATCGCGGGGGGGGGGGGGGGGGAGGGGATGTATGTGCACAGCTTCTCATCTCCCTAATGACTGCTATGTGTAATGGAGTGGCCCTGCAATGATTCTTAAGAGGCCCGCGTCCTAGAAATAGGTTAAAAAAAAAAAGAGATGTGTCGTCCGCCCGGCCCCCCTGTTGCTGTGGCGCCCTGTGTGGCCGCACAGCTCGCACAGCCCAAAGGCCGGCCCTGTCTCCAGCCCTTTTGAAATGACGCTGGTACATACATCCATACATAAAATCATACATATGTTCAGTTTTATATGTATAGATAAGGAAATACCCATTGGGGATCATACAAATGGGGTAATACACAGCATTTTAGCCATAAATGTAAATAATTAAGTAACATCAATAAGGTATGAAGAACAATAACGAGTAAACAACAAGGTGAGGGAGAACGAGGGGGTGATGCCACCCTAACACACATTTTAACAAAGCCTTGTGGTGGTATGCACTCATCTTATCATTTACTCTTAACTGGTTTGTATACCTTTTTATAGTGTTAACAAGGCACACTTTAAGGTACACTTTATATAATGTTGTATACATTGGTTAAAAAAATTGTATATTTTTGGGTGAAAAAATGCAGTCCCTGTAGCTATTGCCTGTGTGTCTCTGTAAGGAGACCAAATACAGGAAGTGAGGTCGAGACCAAATACAGGGCTCTGTGCAGGCTCCTGGCTTGTCAATCAGCCTTCTGTGTGAGCTGGGGTGTGTCACAGAGCCTCATTGTACAGGGCCATGCTTATCCTCAGTGTACAGAGCCCTGCTTGTCCTCAGTGTATAGAGCCCTGCTTGTCCTCAGTGTGCAGAACCCTTCTTGTCCTCAGTGTGCAGAGCCCTGCTTGTCCTGAGTGTGCAGAGCCCTGCTTGTCCTGAGTGTGCAGAGCCCTGCTTGTCCTGAGTCTGCAGAGCCCTGCTTGTCCTGAGTGTGCAGAGCCCTGCTTGTCCTGAGTGTGCAGAGGCCTGCTTGTCCTGAGTGTGCAGAGCCCTGCTTGTCCTCAGTGCGCAGAGCCCTGCTTGTCCTCAGTGCGCAGAGCCCTGCTTATCCTCAGTGCGCAGAGCCCTGCTTATCGTCACTGTACACAGCCCTGCTTGCCGTCACTGTACACAGCCCTGCTTTTCGTCACTGTACACAGCCCTGCTTGTGTGGTGTCCCAGTAAAGGTACATTGTGTCAAGGTATTGTAGGCCCTGTCAGATTGAGACCTCCAGTGTCCTGGGGGCTCCCTTGCATTTTTAATGTGTATTTGCACTGTTATAACTTAGCAATCCGTTATTAGGTGTCTGTAGCTTTAAGTATGTTACCTAGCAACCTAATGCTTAGTCAGGGTATGTGAGAGTGGAAGACTGAGGGCTAGACTTAACTTTTGTGTAAGGTCTTATATTATGTTATTACTTGTATGTAACTTTATTGTAAATCCTAAAGGGGATACAGACAACTCTATGATCCACAGCTGCCTGGCCAATGGGCTTTAGTTCAGCCTCCCCTTATAAGGGGTGGCATTTCCTGCGAGAGTGGTAGAGAGGAGCAGAGGAGGAGAGGAGTAAAGAAGTTCATTCAGTTCAGAGTACAGAGTGGAGTTCAGAGTTCAGAGTGAAGAATCCGCAGAGGAGTAAGAGCAAAGATGAGAGGGAGATAAGAAAATCATGAAGTAACCCCAACTAATAGCAAGCCTTTACTTCAGCCCTGATCAGAGAATTCCTAAAGGACAATTCATTATCTTCCGGCGAAAAGCCACAAGTCTACCGACACTTCAGTAAGTGACTTTAATCTCAAGCCTAATATAGCGCAGACCTAAAACTCCTAGTCCGGCCGTAAGAGCCAAACATATATGCAATATCAAGTCCAGGCACTGCAAGCTGTGTGGTCCTCTAGAGACTGTCTGTTATCCCTTTGGGAGACTTTGGTTGAGCGCTGTGGAGATTGTACCACCTATCTTCAAGTTAGTAAAGCCTCCGTTAAACTGCAACCTAGTGTGGAGTCAATTCTTTCCTTGCTAGCCTATGGGGAGACGGAGTTCCCCGGACCTGTACCAAGACTACAGTAGCGTCACGTGACATTAAGGGATAATACCATCCGACCCTGGGTTCATAACCCCCACCCCCCCAAGAACCAATTAGCTAACCCCAGCAGAGGCTGCGGACCTCACCCGTGGCCACCACACTTGTCTTCCATGCACAGAGCCCTGCTTGTCCTCCATGCACAGAGCCCTGCTTATCCTCCGTGTACACAGCCCTGCTTGTCGTCACTGTACACAGCCCTGCTTGTCGTCACTGTGCACAGCCCTGCTTGTCCTCAGTGTACAGAGCCTTGCTTGTCCTCCATGCACAGAGCCCTGCTTGTCCTCAGTGTACAGAGGCCTGCTTGTCCTCCATGCACAGAGCCCTGCTTGTCCTCCATGCAGAGAGCCCTGCTTATCCTCAGTGTACACAGCCCTGCTTGTCCTCCATACACAGAGCCCTGCTAAACCTCAGTGTACACAGCCCTGCTTGTCCTCCATGCACAGAGCCCTGCTTGTCCTCAGTGTACAGAGCCCTGCTTGTCCTCAGTGAACAGAGCCCTGCTTGTCCTCAGTGCACAGAGCCCTGCTTGTCTTTAGTGGGAAGTACAATGACTTCTTTAGATACTCAATGCATGTCTGTTCCCGTCCAAAATGATTATCAAAGTAAAGTTTGATGCATGCATCAGAGTGAAATGACAGACACTGACGCTCTGTTCAGGTTAAGCAATTCTCTTGAGTTTATTAAGGCATAGTTCACAGGTTATATAGCCTCCAGAATTAACATAGATTACCAACCACATTATCGATCATTACTCACGACGTGTGTGTGTGTGTGTGTGTATGTGTTTGTGGCTTTGTCATGCGCAAGTTTTATAGACTTTTTATAGACTTGTTTTTCTCCTAAGCGTTAAGCAATAATAATCTTATTCCTCTTTTCCTCCAGATGGTCAACCTGATACAAATACTTTTTGAGGCTGCATTCACATCTCGTTCTTGCAATACGGTTCTTGTATCCGGTTTCAGTGTAAAAAAACGTATGGAACTGTATTGCAAACCGTATGCCAACCATAGCATCCGTTTGTGTATGTTTTGCATCATTTACGGTTTTATCAGTTTTTTTTCCCGTTCACAAAACCGTAGGCTACTACAATTTTATATCCAGGTGTAAAACCGGATACAACCCGTATACGTTTTTTTTTTTTTTTTATGGTGGTGAATGGGAACCATACAGAATCGTATGTGCGTATAGTTCCATCCGGTTTGCACCATACAGTTTTGCAGTTTTCACATGCGCAGTGCACGTCAAAAGTTCTTCCCACAAATAGAAAAAGAAGAACTTTATTTAATTAAGGACAAACATAAAACCATATCCGCTTTTTTTCCCCCAAAAAACGTATTAAACCATATGCAACCAGACATCCGTTTCCAAACCGTATACAGTTTAAAACTGTACAGAGGTATATATGGTTGTACATGGTGTATACAGTTCGGTCCGATTTTGAGACATACGTTTTTATACATAAAACCTGATACAGGAAGTGTATTGCAAAAACGAGATGTGAATGCAGCCTAAGGCTGCATTCACACTTAGTTTTTACATTACGGGTGCGGGATCTGGCTGGGGGAGGGGCAAACCGGGCTCTCCTGTACCCCAGCCGGACCAGCGCTGATCTCCATTTACTTTAATGAACCGACCGGAGTCAAACAGTGACTCCGTTCAGCTCATTTTTGACCTGTATCCAGTTTTGTGACCGGTCCTAAAACCGTAGTATACTACGGTTTTAGGTCTGGTCAGGAAATCGCATATGGGTCAAAAATGAGCCGACCGGAGTCATCGCTTGACTCTGGTCGGCTCATTAAATTAAATGGAGTTCAGCGCTGGTCCGGCTGGGGTACGGGAGAGCCCGGTTTGCCCCTCCCCCAGCAGGATCCGGCACCCGTAATGTAAAAACGAAGTGTGAATGCAGCCTTAATTGGACATTATCAGGTGTTGTCCAGGATATGGATCTTGGTAAAGGCATCACTATCTCTCTAAAACAATAATATTGATAATAAAACAAAGTTCAATCTTGATTGTCAGGCCTCACTTGAAGAAGGGCCTGGAAGAAGGGCCATCTGTTTCTAATTAGGAAATATTTGCAAAAGCCAGGCAAAATGTGAAATAGTAATTTTATCCCAATTGATAAATTTATATTGAATCCATTACAATTCCCTCCTTGAAATGGCTATTTTACATCCTTGCCCTAACATGTAGTCCTATCTCATCTGTCCTATGTACTTCTCCAACTCTTTTTTTTCTTCTTGCTGTACGTTAGAGTCATGGCTATCCCTTGCCACATACTTTGTACATAGGTTTTCAGATGCTGTCCCTTACACATGCAATGATTTTTTATTCAGGTATTTTTGTAATGGAGTATGGGGTTCTTCATGGTATTCCTCATAGTCGAAGTTAGTCATCAAGGGAGTAGCATTGTCCATGGCTCTTTCACACATCTTTTTAGGCATGGCAGCACACAAAAGATGATAAATGCAAGGATGATACAAATTGTTATAATTGTTATTCCTATTTGCATCAACTTCTTTTGCCAACCCCCAATTCCATTAAAATATTGGTCCCAGTGGTTTGACACTCCAGAATTTCTTTTAAGTTTCTTTTAACTTATTTTATGGCTATGGTGACTTTACCATTGGGTCCTGTGTTATCTGGGATGTATGTACAACAGGTATCCCCAAACATTTTACATACCCCTCCTTTCTCAGCTGGAATCATATCTAAGGCCATCCTATTTTGGAAAGTCATGGTAGATGTGGCACTAAGCTGTTCCGCTTGTCCTTTGGGGGCTTCTATTGAAAAGTTTACAAATCTTTGTTTATTATAATAGATATAATTAATCCAATCTATGTTCTAATTTATGGTAACTAGGGGTAGTAGGAAAGATTCAAATTCTGCCTTTACTTGGTCTCTAGCCTTAAACACATCTGGGACCCCCCTTGAGACTCCAATGGCATCTATATAAACATGGGGTCAAGGTTTCCTTTAGGGACTTCTCGCCTGTTCCTATAATGAGTTTCTAGTTCTGTTATTGGTTCATGGTTGAAGATATGCTTAGGCATAATGACTTCAGTCAATGTGCTTTCTCCAGTCCAGTTTCCTTCCAACTGGGTTCTAAGTTTCATATCTCCACACAACCAGTAAATATCCCCTAGAGACTGGACTTAGCCTTGTAGTTTATCCTTATCTATAACTTGATTGGTGGAACAGTAACCATCAGTAAAGTTTCTGATGAATCTTCCTTGGTCATCTGCGGTCAGGCCCGTAGCGACGGGACACTACATTTCAATGGCCCGCACATTTCAATGAAATTACCTTTTTGTAGAGCGCGGGCCCCTTAAGAAACAAAGCGTGAGGTGAAAAATTCAAACAGGCATCGGACAGATCAGGGGCTGATTGGAGTAGAGACGTCACGTGCCCCGCGCAGGCACGCACGTCTATGCCAATCACCTGACCTGTCCCTGCTTACGTCCCCACGCGAACCTCCAGCATCCTCCGTGCAGTGACAGAGACTCACGCCGCTGCAACGATCCCCGGCAGGGTAAGTAAACTGGTGCGGGGGGGCGGGGGAGGATTGTATGGTGGTTAGGGGACTGCAATGGTGATGAGAGGTGTGTGTGTGTGTGGGGGGGGTGTTATAGGGGTCATAAGAGATGCAGGAGGGTGTTTATGGGGGTCATGAGAGATGCAGGGGGTGTTTATGGGGGTCATGAGAGATGGGGGGTGTTACGGGGGTCATGAGAGATGCAGGGGGGTGTTATGGGGGTCATGAGAGATGCAGGGGGGTGTTATGGGGGTCATGAGAGATGCAGGGGGGTGTTATGAGGGTCATGAGAGATGCAGGGGTGTGTTATGGGGGTCATGAGAGATGCAGGGGGGTGTTATGGGGGTCATGAGAGATGCAGGGGGGTGTTATGGGGGTCATGAGAGATGCAGGGGGTGTTATGGGGGCGATGAGAGGTGCAGGGGGAGGTGTTATGGGGGCGATGAGAGGTGCAGGGGGAGGTGTTATGGGGGTGATGAGAGGTGCAGGGGGTGGTATGGGGGTGATGAGAGGTGCAGGGGGGTGTTATGGGGGTGATGAGAGGTGCAGGGGGGTGTTATGGGGGTGATGATAGGTGCAGGGGGGGTTATGGGGTGATGAGAGGTGCCCCCCCTGCACCTCTCCTCATCACCCCCCCCCCCCATAACCCCCCCTGGTTATAATAGTGATGAGGAGAGGTGGGGGGGAGTTATAGTATTGATGAGGAGAGGCTTGGCGGGGGGTGATGAGGACACAGAGGATAAGAGGGGGTGTATATATGATGTGTATGCATGTGTGGCAGTATTGTATTCAGTGGATACAGTGTGGAGCAGCATTATATTCAGGGTACAGTGTGTGGCAGTATTATATTCAGGGTACAGTGTGTGGCAGTATTATATTCAGGGTACAGTGTGTGGCAGTATTATATTCAGGGTACAGTGTGGGGCAGTATTATATTTAGTGGGTACAGTGTATAGCAGTATTTTATTCAGGGTACAGTGTATGGCAGTATTATATTCAGGGTACAGTGTGGGGCAGTGTTTTATTTAGGGTACAGTGTGGGGCAGTATTTTATTTAGGGTACAGTGTGGGGCAGTATTTTATTTAGGGTACAGTGTGGGGCAATATTATATTTAGGGTACAGTGTATAGCAGTATTATATTTAGGGTACAATGTATAGCAGTATTATATTTAGTGGGTACAGTGAATAGCAGGATTATATTTAGTGGGTACAGTGTATGACAGTATTATATTTAGTGGGTACAGTGTGTGGTAGTATTATATTTAGTGGGTACTGTGTATAGCAGTATTATATTTAGGGTACAGTGTGGGGCAGTATTATATTCAGGGTACAGTGTGTGGCAGGATTATATTCAGGGTACAGTGTACAGCAGGATTATATTCAGGGTACAGTGTGTGGCAGGATTATATTCAGGGTACAGTGTGTAGCAGTATTATATTCAGGGTACAGTGTGTGGCAGGATTATATTCAGGGTACAGTGTATAGCAGTATTATATTCAGGGTACAGTGTGTGGCAGGATTATATTCAGGGTACAGTGTATAGCAGTATTATATTCAGAGTACAGTGTGTGGCAGGATTATATTTAGTGGGTACAGTGTATAGCAGTATTATATTCAGGGTACAGTGTGTGGCAGGATTATATTTAGTGTGTACAGTGTATAGCAGTATTATATTCAGGGTACAGTGTGTGGCAGGATTATATTTAGTGGGTACAGTGTGGGGAAGTATTTTATTTAGGGTACAGTGTGGGCAGTATTTTATTTAGGTAACACTTTCTGGCAAGGTTATAATGATTACTGTCTTCATGCAGAGGATGAGGATCTGCTGACAGTGAGGAGCCAACGATGTCTGGATGTCAGACTCTGCAGAGAAGATGGAGCTGGAGGAAGACCTGGTCTCTGGACTAGGTGAAGAAGAAAAGATAACAGAGAAGATATCACTCAAGTCAGAAGACGTCACTCGGGTCACTGATATCATTGTGTGTTCTCCTGACTGTCCCATCAGAACTGTAGTCACTTGTAAGTTCTGCAGTGATGATGGGTAAAACTGTGTCCAATCTGTGTCTCTCCAGCTGTTAAAAAACTACAACTCCCATTGTTAGAGGCTCTTCAGACATGATGGGAGTTTTAGCTTTCCAACAGCTGGAGAACCACTTCAACTGAGGTGATCGGTGGGGGTCTCAGCAGTCAAACCCTCACCAAAATATATGGCCCTGGGGGGGGGGGGGGGTCTGGACAGGGGGTATGGGTAGAGAACACTGCTGCACCTAATGTGGGGGTAACACTGCTGCACCTAATGTGCGTTGTATCAACGTTCGCTCATGTTGCGCTCCCAGAATTCAAGGGCTGGCGCTACTATGTCCTGACGCCGGCCCTAGAGCGTGACGTGCGTGAACATCAAAGGGGGGGGGGGGCCTCCATGTCCATTTTGCTTGGGGCCCCCAAATTCCTTCAAACGGCCCTGCCTGCGGTGGCATAGCAAGTATAGTTTCCAGGGTAAATGGTGATACCTTCTCCTGGTTTAGGGGTTTTAGTGGTTATAGGATATTCCTTCTTCCACCATTCACAATCTGTGTGATTTATGGAGCTATTGGTATATAGGCTGAGGAAGCATTCCTCTGTTTGCTCTGGGATGTATAATGGGACTGTACCTAGATAAGGCCTGGCGCTACCACAACATAACAGTTGGTTTTATTACTTTTCCCTGCTGTATCCCTCATCCACTCGAGCCAGAGATTAACGTCTGAATACCTTGTTTCTATGGCCATGGTGTCTACAAAGGTGGGATTAGCTATTGCTACTAATTTATGGTAGGACTGGACATGTTGGTTTATAGAATAGATTAGGGGTGTATTGGGGTCTTTCCATTCCCCTGAGCTACTCATGCCCTTAACCCCTTAAGGACCCAGAGCATATGGGTACTCCCTGGCGCTTAAGGACTTGGGGCGTACCTGTACGCCCATGGGAATTTCTATCCCCACCGCATGCGGGGCGGGGACGGGACCGGGATGTTTTTCAACAGCTGGAGGGCCACAGTTTGGATATCACTGTGCGGTGGTTTCTAAACCGAAGCCCTCTAAATCTGGCAAAACTACAACTCCCAGCATGCAAGAACAGCAAACGACTTTCTCACCATGCTGGGAGTTGTAGTTGCGTACCTCCAGCTGTTGCACAACTAAATCTCACAGCATGCCATTCAGTGATCAGTACATGCTGGGAGTTTTAGTTTTGCAACAGCTGGAGGAACACTGGTTGGAAAATACTGAGTTAGATAACAGAACTTAACTGAAGGTTTTCCAACCAGTGTGCCTCTAACTGTTGCAAAAGTACAACTCCCAGCATGCACGGTCTGTCAGTGTTGTAGTTTTGCAACAGCTGGAGGTTTGTGTCTCCCCCCCCCCCCCCCCCCCCCAAGGTACATTCACACGGGTGGGTTTACAGTGAGTTTCCTGGTTTGAGCTGCGGAAAATTTTCCGCCACAGCGCAGTGTGAATGTAGCCTAAAACACTACACTACATTAACATTACATATACACCCCCTTACACTGTCTTCCCCAATAAAAATGAAAAACTTATAGTACGGCAATGTTTCCAAAATGGAGCCTCCAGCTGCTGCAAAACAACAACTCCCAGTATTTTCGGACAACCACTGACTGTCCAGGCATGCTGGGAGTTTAGCAACAGCTGGAGGCACCCTGTTTGGGAATCACTGGCATAGAATACCCCTATGTCCACCCCTATGCAAATCACTAATTTAGTCCTCAAATACGCATGGCGCTCTCTCACTTCGGAGCCCTGTCATATTTCAAGGAAGCAGTTTAGGGCCACACATGGGGTATTTCTGTACTCGGGAGAATTGCACTACAAATTTTGGGGGGCTTTTTCTCCTTTTACCCCTTATGAAAAGGAAAAGTTGGGGACTACATCATCCTGTTAACATAAACATTTTTTTAAAAAAATTACACTAACATGTGTTGCCCCATACTTTTTATTTTCACATGAGGTAAAAGGAAACACAATTTCTCCTGAATACAGAAATACTCTATATGTGGGCGTAAACAAGGCTCAGGAGTGAGAGCGCATTATGTACATTTGAGGCCTAAATTGTTGATTTGCACAGGGATGGCTGATTTTACAGCAGTTCTAATATAAACGCAAAAATACAAATACCCACATGTGACCCCATTTTGGAAACTACAAACCCTCACAGAACGTAACAAGGGGTATAGTGAGCCTAAACACCCCACAGGTGTTTGACGAATTTTCGTTAAAGTTCGATGGGAAAATGAAAAAAAAAGATTTTTTTTTACTAAAATGCTGATGTTACCCTAAATTTTTCATTTTCACAAGGGACAATAGGAAAAAAAGCCTCCCAAAATTTGTAACCCCATTTCTTCTGAGTAAGAACATACCCCATATGTGGATGTTAAGTGCTCTGCGGGTGAACTACAATGCTCAGAAGAGAGGGAGCACCATAGGGCTTTTGGCGAGAAAATTTGTCCGGAATTGAAGGCCACGTGTTTACAAAGCCCCTATAGTGCCAGAACAATGCACCCCCACCCCCCACATGTGACCCCATTTTGGAAACTACACCCCTCACAGAATGTTATAAGGGGTACAGTGAGCACTTACGCCCCACAAGTGTCTGACAGATTTTTGGAACAGTTTTCCGTGAAAATGAAAAATGTAATTTTTCCTTTGCTCAGCCCACTGTTTCAAAGACCTGTCAAACGCCAGTGGGGTATAAATGCTCACTGCACCCCTTATTAAATTCTGTGAGGGGTGTAATTTCCAAAATGGGGTCACATATGGGGGGGTCCACTGTTCTGGCACCACAGGGGGCTTTGTAAATGCACAAGGACCCGACATCTATTCCAACCAAATTCTCTCTCCAAAAGCTCAATGGCGCTCCTTCTCTTCTGAGCATTGTAGTGCGCCAACAGACCACTTGATGTCCACACATGTTGTATTTCCATACTCAGAAGAAATGGGGTTACAAATTTTGGGGGGCATTTTCTCCTATTACCCCTTGTAAAAATGTAAAATTTGGGGGAAAAACAGCATTTTAGTGAATTTTTTTTTCTCATTTACACATCCAACTTTAACGAAAAGTCGTCAAACACCTGTGGGGTGTTAAGGCTCACTGTACCCCTTGTTACATTCCTTGAGGGGTGTAGTTTCCAAAATAGTATGCTACGTGTTTTTTTTTTTCTTTCTGCTGTTCTGGCGCCATAGGGGCTTCCTAAATGTGACATGCCCCCCAAAAACCATTTCAGAAAAATTCACTCTCCAAAATCCCATTGTCGCTCCTTCCCTTCTGAGCCCTCTAGTGTACCCACAGAGCACTTGACATACACATATGAGATATTTCCTTACTCGAGAGAAATTGGGTGATTTATCTCCTTTTACCCCTTGTAAAAATTCAAAAACTGGATCTACAAGAACATGCAAGTGTAAGAAATGAAGATTTTGAATTTTCTCTTTCACTTTGCTTCCTGTGAAACACCTAAAGGGTTAACAGACTTATTGAATGTCATTTTTAATACTTTGAGGGGTGCAGTTTTTATAACGGGGTAATTTTTGGGGTATATCAGATTTTGAACATTTTGTGAAAAATTGGAAAATTGCTGCTGAACTTTGAAACTCTCTGATGTCTTCCAAAAGTAAAAACATGTCAACTTTATGATGCAATCATAAAGTAGACATATTGTATATGTGAATCAATATATAATTTATTTGGGATGTCCATTTTCCTTATAAGAAGAGAGTTTCAATTTTAACATTTTTCATCATATTTTGGAATTTTTCACTAAGAATTGATGCAAGTATCGACAAAATTTGACCACTAACATAAAGTAGAATATGTCACCAAAAAACAATCTCGGAATCAGAATGAAAAGTAAAAGCATCCCAGAGTTCTTAATGCCTAAACTGACAGTGGTCAGATGTTCAAAAAATAGCCGGGTCCTTAAGGTGAAAATGGGCTGGGTCCTTAAGGAGTTAATTTCAAACTATTTCTGGTGACCTTGGGTAACCCCACTGAACCACCAGCCAAGAACATAAGTCTCTAAATCACTAGGGACTGGATTTTGAATAGTTAATGTGAGCTGCATACCGGGACCTGCTTTAACTAATTTCATGCCATCTGACAATGATCTACCCTCCTTACCCTTACTGTCTGTAGCTAGAATGTTTATGTTTGTAACCCCATGAGGGTCCGGCATTCCAGACCACTGGAGACCAAGACTTACATTCTTCTCCCGATGGGCCACCAGTGACATACACATATCCCTCCCCATATTTCTCATGATACCACTTATATATACTGGCTGCTCCCTTTGAGCAAGTTAATATTGCACATGCATTAAAGACATATGTCGCTATAGTGGTGGCAGGGGAGATACCATGATCACCGAGGTCTAAAGAACTCCCAGCACGTGGTAGAGATTTTGCGTAGTATGATTGCAGTACTTTTCGTTCTTATTAGAACCTCAATTCTCAAGAGCATACTACCTAAAGATTTCTTCTGGAACTGCCTCGGAACATCAGAAGAAGACCTTGAAGGCTCCAGCTCCGGAGGAAGCCGACGAAGACCTTTGAAGAAGCAAATCGGCAGTGAATTCCAGAACTTCGGCGAAGACAAAATCGGCGCAGAATCTTTTCGGAGAAGCTCGGCGCCTCTGGAGAAGATTTGCATAGCTCCTCCCATCAGGAATGGATTTGAATAGCTCCTCCCACCCAGGAAAGAAGACTTTGCAAAGACTATCCAAAAGAGGAAAAGAGCCTGCTAGAAGAAGCCATGGCCTCAACCAGCAAGTTGACCCAGAAGGAAGCTGCAGGGCCAAGCCTGGAGGCAAAGCCCCATCCCCAGCCATCTTCAGACTCCACCCCAGCAAGGCAAAAGGGCAGCAGAACCCCCAGTCAAGAAGCTGGAGCCCTGAAGCTCAAGCCAGTGGATGGAAGGGTGCCGGACATGTCCCACGACGTGTTCTGCAAGAAGATGCTTGTGTAACAGGGCTTCTCCTCAGCAAACACCCTCAGCATAGCAACTTTCATGTCTGGGATCTTCTACATCTTCACCACTATCTGCACCTGTAGAAGATACCGAATCCCCTTTCTCTCTCTTTGTGGGCAACTGCCCTATCCAAAGAGAGGAGAGGCGGGTGACGGTCTCAATGCGAAACCCACACACCCCCGGAAAGGACATCTCAACTTCCTGAGGCGCTTCTGCATCGTGGTGAAGGAGCCCACTCACATCCTGAACTCTCTCGGACTCTGGACCTGCAAGCAGTCTGTGGTCGTCGGACTCAAAAAGGACCCTTCCTCTCCAGAAGGATTACAACACCTGCCACCGACAATCTCCTAGGGCAACTCCACAGGATTTATATTCTACCCGGACATGCTGTAGACCTGCAGAAGATGTGTCAAGAAGGTCCACGAGAGTAAGGACTGTAAGGAAGATGCCTGCAAGTTTTGCTGAGTGACAGTTCACATGACAAAGGATTGCCCAAAGAGCAAGACTTGCAACCTCTGCGGACTGACGGCCCACAGCTACAAGGACTGCCCCCAGAGGGAGAGAACATGGGCATCTGTGGCAGCGAAAGCACCGAGGCCAGCTCCAGCTCTTGAGTCAGCGGCACATTAGGCCATACAGACCAAGGAGGGTAAGAAGGCGAAAGCAACCACCCCTGCCCCGTCTCTCCCCTGCCCGGGCCTCCCCTGTCCGGCCCAACCCTGCCCCGGCCTCTCCCGCCCCCATTGAGGAGATAGCCTTCCCTCCCACCCTGTCATCAGGGCCGCTGTCTCCCACCCCCTGCCCCACCCAGCCTCCTTTCTCTCCTGGCCCAGCAGCACCTAACCCCCCTCCAGCTGCTGGTGCCCGCTCTTTTGAGGATTTTCCTGTGCTTCCTCCCCCAGGTACCCAGCAGAAGAAAAGGAAAGGAAGGGACAACGCATCATCCGAGTCCTACAAGAGGAAGATCACTGAGGCCTGCAAGAACCTCCAGTCTTCAGATGAGGAAGAGGAAATGGAGCAGGTCCAAGTGGAGCAGGTCCAAGCAGAATCAATGGAGGAATTGCTGCAGGACCCAGAGGCTTCTAGACATTCTAGACAATTGCTGCAGGACCCAGAGGTTTCTAGAAATTCTAGACACACCTCCAATCTGGTCTACGATTCTTGGTGGGTGCTATGAGGAGCAGCAGGCGCTGACAGGCACTGGAGAAGAGGATCGGCCCGACTGGAGTGGTGACTAGTATCTGAACTAACATCTCTTTTTTTATTCCCATGGCTGATCATAACATCTTTAGCATTAATGTGAGGAATATTGGAGATAAGTTTAGATTTCAGACTGTGCTTACTTTCTTAGACTCTCAGAGTTGTGATGTTTACATGCTGCAGGAATGTGCTTTGTCATCTACTAGGTCTTACAACCATCTGGCCAGGCAGTGGTCTCACGGCCCTTCCTACTGGTCTGGGGGGGGGGTGAATGTAGGTCTGCAGTGGTGGCCATCCTGATCAGGGGAGGAAACTTTGCACTTGATTCCGTCCAGGAGCTCATCTGTGGCAGACTTCTTGTCGCAGACGGTTCCTGGGCGGGTGAGCCCGTGAGGCTCATCAACGTGTATGCCTCCCCTGAGAAGAATGCCCAACTGGAGGTTCTCCAGACCCTGCGGGCTCAGCTTGCAACCACTAGGGCAGTAGTGTTGGGTGGTGACTTCAACTGCCCGATTGAGGTGGACAGGCGCAGTTCTGGCACATCCGCTAACCTTGACGTGACGTCCAATCTACAGATTGAGATGGTGAAAGAAGGCATCCTTGCAGGATGTTGTTGGGTCAATCGGGAATGGCTCCATAAACTATAGGTGGAGCCGCCCCGATGGCTCGCTCCATTCTCAGATAGACTTCATCTTCACTTCGAGAGCAGTTAGAAAGCTGTCGTATTCTATGGTCCCCTGCTTCTCCTCTGACCACAGGGCCATTCAATTTCGGGGGACTCTGGGCCATAGATTTCCATCTGGCCTGGGCTCCTGGAAGTTGAATTGTGCCCTGTAGAGAGAGGTCAAGGAGGAACTTATGGATGCGTACCTTGTAGGGCGTAATGATAAATGTCTGTTTAACTGTATCAGCGATTGGTGGGAATATGTTAAAGTCGAGTTTCGTTGCTTCTTTCAGACAACAGGCGTGCGAGAAGAAGTGGGACTTCAGGAGGCTGCAGCATGAGTTGCGGTCACTGCAAGACCTGCTCCAGTGCAGCTGGGATGTCAGGGAGGAGCTGGAGGAGACCAAAAAGAGCTTGAAAAGGCACTTTGAGGAGGTATCTGTCACGATGCCGGCTGGCAGGTAGTGGACCCTCTGTGCCAGAGAGGGATTGGCGTGGACCGTGCTAGTGGACCGGTTCTAAGCCACTACTGGTTTTCACCAGAGCCCGCCGCAAAGCGGGATGGTCTTGCTGCGGCGGTAGTGACCAGGTCGTATCCACTAGCAACGGCTCACCTCTCTGGCTGCTGAAGATAGGCGCGGTACAAGGGAGTAGGCAGAAGCAAGGTCGGACGTAGCAGAAGGTCGGGGCAGGCAGCAAGGATCGTAGTCAAGGGCAACGGCAGAAGGTCTGGAAACACTGGCAAGGGACACACAAGGAACGCTTTCACTGGCACTAAGGCAACAAGATCCGGCAAGGGAGTGCAAGGGAAGTGAGGTAATATAGGGAGTGCACAGGTGATAACTCTAATTGGAACCACTGCGCCAATCAGCGGCGCAGTGGCCCTTTAAATCGCAGAGACCCGGCGCGCGCGCGCCCTAGGGAGCGGGGCCGCGCGCGCCGGGACAGAACAGACGGGGAGCGAGTCAGGTAGGAGAGCCGGGGTGCGCATCGCGAGCGGGCGCTACCCGCATCGCGAATCGCATCCCGGCTAGCAGCAGGATCGCAGCGCCCCGGGTCAGAGGACGTGACCGGAGCGCTGCAGCGGAGGAGGTGAAGCGAGCGCTCCGGGGAGGAGCGGGAACCCGGAGCGCTCGGCGTAACAGTACCCCCCCCCTTGGGTCTCCCCCTCTTCTTGGAGCCTGAGAACCTGAGGAGCAGACTTTTGTCAAGGATGTTGTCCTCAGGTTCCCAGGATCTCTCTTCAGGACCACAACCCTCCCAGTCTACTAAAAAAAAATTTTTTCCTCTGACCTTTTTGGCAGCCAAAATCTCCTTGACCGAGAAGACGTCCGAGGAGCCGGAAACAGGAGTGGGAGGAACAGATTTGGGAGAAAAACGGTTGAGGATGAGTGGTTTGAGAAGAGAGACGTGAAAGGCATTAGGGATACGAAGAGAAGGAGGAAGAAGAAGTTTATAAGAGACAGGATTAATTTGACACAGAATTTTGAAAGGACCAAGATAGCGTGGTCCCAACTTGTAGCTAGGGACACGGAAGCGGACATATTTAGCGGAGAGCCATACCTTGTCTCCAGGGGAAAAAACGGGGGGAGCTCTTCTTTTCTTATCCGCGAACCTCTTCATGCGTGAAGAAGCCTGTAAGAGAGAATTTTGGGTCTCTCTCCATATAATGGAAAGGTCACGAGAAATTTCATCCACAGCGGGCAGACCAGAGGGCAAGGGGGTAGGGAGGGGGGGAAGAGGGTGACGGCCGTACACCACGAAAAATGGGGATTTGGAGGAAGATTCAGAGACCCTGAAGTTATACGAGAATTCGGCCCATGGAAGGAGATCTGCCCAGTCATCCTGGCGGGAGGAAACAAAATGTCGCAAATAATCACCCAGGATCTGGTTAATTCTTTCTACTTGTCCATTGGACTGGGGATGATATGCAGAGGAAAAATTTAATTTAATCTTGAGTTGTTTACAGAGAGCTCTCCAGAATTTAGACACGAATTGGACCCCTCTATCCGAGACAATCTGCGTAGGCAACCCGTGAAGACGAAAAATGTGTACAAAAAATTGTTTAGCCAACTGAGGCGCAGAAGGAAGACCAGGAAGAGGAATGAAATGTGCCATTTTGGAGAACCGATCAACGACCACCCAAATAACGGTGTTGCCACGGGAAGGGGGTAAATCAGTAATAAAATCCATACCAATCAGAGACCAAGGCTGTTCGGGGACAGGCAGAGGATGAAGAAAACCAGCGGGCTTCTGGCGAGGAGTCTTATCCCGGGCACAGATAGTGCAGGCTCGCACAAAGTCCCCAACATCCGTCTCCAGAGTCGGCCACCAATAGAAGCGGGAGATGAGTTGCACAGATTTCTTGATGCCCGCATGACCTGCGAGATGGGAGGAGTGACCCCATTTGAGGATTCCGAGGCGTTGGCGTGGAGAAACAAAGGTCTTTCCTGGAGGGGTCTGTCTGATGGAGGCAGGAGAAGTGGAGATCAGGCAGTCAGGTGGAATGATGTGTTGCGGAGGGAGATCAACTTCTGAGGCATCCGAGGAACGAGAGAGAGCATCGGCTCTAATGTTCTTATCGGCAGGACGAAAGTGAATCTCAAAATTAAATCGGGCAAAGAACAGAGACCACCGGGCCTGGCGAGGATTCAGCCGTTGGGCAGACTGGAGGTAGGAGAGGTTCTTGTGGTCGGTGTAGATAATAACAGGAAATCTTGATCCCTCCAGCAGATGCCTCCATTCCTCAAGTGCTAATTTAATGGCTAGAAGCTCTCGATCCCCGATGGAGTAGTTCCTCTCCGCTGGAGAGAAGGTCCTAGAGAAAAAACCACAAGTGACAGCATGCCCGGAAGGATTTTTTTGTAGAAGAACAGCTCCAGCTCCTACTGAGGAGGCATCAACCTCCAATAGGAAGGGTTTGGAAGGGTCAGGTCTGGAGAGCACGGGAGCCGAAGAAAAGGCAGACTTGAGTTGTTTAAAGGAGTCTTCTGCTTGAGGAGGCCAGGACTTGGGATCAGCATTTTTCTTGGTTAAAGCCACGATAGGAGCCACAATGGTAGAAAAATGTGGAATAAATTGCCTGTAATAATTGGCGAACCCCAAAAAGCGTTGGATAGCACGGAGTCCGGAGGGGCGTGGCCAATTTAAGACGGCAGAGAGTTTGTCTGGATCCATCTGTAGTCCCTGGCCAGAGACCAAATATCCTAGAAAAGGAAGAGATTGGCATTCAAACAGACATTTCTCAATTTTGGCATAGAGTTGGTTGTCACGAAGTCTCTGAAGAACCATACGGACATGCCGGCGGTGTTCCTCTAGATTGGCAGAAAAAATTAGGATATCGTCCAGATATACCACAACACAGGAGTATAATAAATCACGAAAAATTTCATTGACAAAGTCTTGGAAGACGGCAGGGGCATTGCACAGTCCAAAGGGCATGACCAGATACTCAAAGTGTCCATCTCTGGTGTTAAATGCCGTTTTCCACTCGTCCCCCTCTCTGATGCGGATGAGGTTATAGGCGCCTCTTAAGTCCAATTTAGTGAAGATGTGGGCACCTTGGAGGCGATCAAAGAGTTCAGAGATGAGGGGTAAGGGGTAGCGGTTCTTAACCGTGATTTTATTAAGACCGCGGTAGTCAATGCAAGGACGTAGGGAGCCATCTTTTTTGGAGACAAAGAAAAATCCGGCTCCGGCAGGAGAGGAGGATTTACGGATAAAGCCCCTTTTTAGATTCTCCTGGACGTATTCGGACATGGCAAGAGTCTCTGGGGCAGAGAGAGGATAAATTCTGCCCCGGGGTGGAGTAGTACCCGGGAGGAGGTCGATAGGGCAATCATAAGGCCTGTGAGGAGGTAGAGTCTCAGCTTGTTTTTTGCAGAAAACATCCGCGAAGTCCATATAGGCCTTAGGGAGACCGGTTACTGGAGGAACCACAGAGTTACGGCAAGGGTTACTGGGAACCGGTTTTAGACAGTTCTTGGAACAAGAGGACCCCCAACTCTTGATCTCCCCAGTGGACCAATCCAGGGTTGGGGAATGAAGTTGAAGCCAGGGAAGTCCAAGGAGAATCTCCGAGGTGCAATTGGGGAGGACCAAAAGTTCAATCCTCTCATGATGAGATCCGATGCTCATAAGAAGGGGCTCCGTGCGGAAACGTATGGTACAGTCCAATCTTTCATTATTTACACAATTGATGTAGAGGGGTCTGGCGAGACTGGTCACTGGGATGTTGAACTTGTTGACGAGAGAGGCCAAAATAAAATTTCCTGCAGAACCAGAGTCCAAGAAGGCCACTGTAGAGAAGGAGAAGGCAGAAGCAGACATCCGCACAGGCACAGTAAGACGTGGAGAAGCAGAGTAGACATCAAGGACTGTCTCACCTTTGTGCGGAGTCAGCGTACGTCTTTCCAGGCGGGGAGGACGGATAGGACAATCCCTCAGGAAGTGTTCGGTACTAGCACAGTACAGGCAGAGGTTCTCCATACGGCGTCGTGTCCTCTCTTGAGGTGTCAGGCGAGACCGGTCGACCTGCATAGCCTCCACGGCGGGAGGCACAGGAACAGATTGCAGGGGACCAGAGGAGAGAGGAGCCGAGGAGACGAAACGCCTCGTGCGAACAGAGTCCATATCTTGGCGGAGTTCCTGACGCCTTTCAGAAAAACGCATGTCAATGCGAGTGGCTAGGTGAATAAGTTCATGTAGATTAGCAGGAATTTCTCGTGCGGCCAGAACATCTTTAATGTTGCTGGATAGGCCTTTTTTGAAGGTCGCGCAGAGGGCCTCATTATTCCAGGACAATTCTGAAGCAAGTGTACGGAATTGTACGGCATACTCGCCAACGGAAGAATTACCCTGGACCAGGTTCAACAGGGCAGTCTCAGCAGAAGAGGCTCGGGCAGGTTCCTCAAAGACACTTCGGATTTCCGAGAAGAAGGAGTGTACAGAGGCAGTGACGGGGTCATTGCGGTCCCAGAGCGGTGTGGCCCATGACAGGGCTTTTCCGGACAGAAGACTGACTACGAAAGCCACCTTAGACCTCTCAGTGGGAAACAGGTCCGACATCATCTCCAGATGCAGGGAACATTGGGAAAGGAAGCCACGGCAAAACTTAGAGTCCCCATCAAACTTATCCGGCAAGGATAAGCGTATCCCAGGAGCGGCCACTCGCTGCGGAGGAGGTGCAGGAGCTGGCGGAGGAGATGACTGCTGAAGCTGTGGTAGCAACTGTTGTAGCAAAACGGTCAGTTGAGACAGCTGTTGGCCTTGTTGCGCAATCTGTTGTGACTGCTGGGCGACCACCGTGGTGAGGTCAGCGACAACTGGCAGAGGAACTTCAGCGGGATCCATGGCCGGATCTACTGTCACGATGCCGGCTGGCAGGTAGTGGACCCTCTGTGCCAGAGAGGGATTGGCGTGGACCGTGCTAGTGGACCGGTTCTAAGCCACTACTGGTTTTCACCAGAGCCCGCCGCAAAGCGGGATGGTCTTGCTGCGGCGGTAGTGACCAGGTCGTATCCACTAGCAACGGCTCACCTCTCTGGCTGCTGAAGATAGGCGCGGTACAAGGGAGTAGGCAGAAGCAAGGTCGGACGTAGCAGAAGGTCGGGGCAGGCAGCAAGGATCGTAGTCAAGGGCAACGGCAGAAGGTCTGGAAACACTGGCAAGGGACACACAAGGAACGCTTTCACTGGCACTAAGGCAACAAGATCCGGCAAGGGAGTGCAAGGGAAGTGAGGTAATATAGGGAGTGCACAGGTGATAACTCTAATTGGAACCACTGCGCCAATCAGCGGCGCAGTGGCCCTTTAAATCGCAGAGACCCGGCGCGCGCGCGCCCTAGGGAGCGGGGCCGCGCGCGCCGGGACAGAACAGACGGGGAGCGAGTCAGGTAGGAGAGCCGGGGTGCGCATCGCGAGCGGGCGCTACCCGCATCGCGAATCGCATCCCGGCTAGCAGCAGGATCGCAGCGCCCCGGGTCAGAGGACGTGACCGGAGCGCTGCAGCGGAGGAGGTGAAGCGAGCGCTCCGGGGAGGAGCGGGAACCCGGAGCGCTCGGCGTAACAGTATCCAAGCGAATCGTCTTTCGTTCCAAGGTGGAGAACCTGGAAAAGGGTGAAAAGTGTAACTTTCTTTTTCAGGAAGCTCCATGCTGGCCACACGCCACTGACTGAACTGCAAGATGAGATCGGACACATGAAGAGGGGCAAGGAGGAGGCGATGGGGGTCGTCTCGGACTTCTACAGCAATCTCTACGCCCTAAAGTCATCTGTCCCCGAAGCTGCCGAGTGTTTCCTGTCGGGTAACACTAATGTTGATCCCGCAGGTGCCGCGGCTATGGACGATCCCTTGACGGTGGGGGAGCTGCTCTCTGCTGCTAAATCCTTTAAGCCTGGCAGGACCCCAGGCAGTGACAGTCTCCTGGCCAAGCTCTATTTAACGCTGGGGTACCTTATCTGTCCGGACCTGTGGGAGGTGTACGAGGAGATGGTGGGGGGGCAGAATAGCTCCGTCGTTGAGGGAAGGGATGATCACGATCTTGTATAAGCGGAAGGGGGAGAGATGTGACTTGAAAAATTGGCGTCCCATCTCTCTCCTGAACGTGGACTACAAGATCCTCGCCAAGGTGCTAGACAACAGGCTGAAATCTGTCATTGGGGAGATCGTCCATCCAGACCAGACCTGTGGCATCCCCGGTCGCAGGATCACCGATAGCCTAGCCCTTGTGAGAGACACGGTCTATTACATCCAGGACAGTCGAGCCCGCGCCGCCCTGGTCAGTGTCTCCATAACCATGTCTCCCACACTTTCATGGCTTTGCACAGGCTGGGCCTGGGGAAGATGTTTTTCTCTTTTGTTAACGTCATGAATTTTGATATTTGCAGCACGTGTTGGTGAACGGCTGGAAGACTGACCCCTTCTCAATTCTTTCAGGGTCAGACAAGGCTGACCTCTTTCTCCTCTTCTTTTTGTGTTATAGAGCTCTTCGCTTAGTCTATCTGGCAGAATGGAGAGATCAGAGGGATCACTGCACCAGGACCAGATCGCTATGGGGTCAAGTGCTTGCTCTACATAGACGACTTCGGTGACTGCACTCGTCCGGACCTGCGAGGACTTCGGTAAAGCTTTGGGGGAAAAAGTCAACTGCGAGAAGTCGGAAGTTATGCTCTTTGGGGAATGGCACCTGTCTTCCTCTGCCCCCTTCCCCTTTACAGTTAAACCAGACTTCATCCAAATCTTGGGAGTCTGGTTCAGGATGGAAGGAGCGGCCCTTAAGTCTTGGCAAAATAAACTCTAAGATCGGACCGTGGAGCTCCAGAAAGCTCTCGTTGGAGAGGAAAAAACACTGGTCTTGCAGAGGGAAGTTTTGCCTGTGCTCCAATACACCGCACAGGCCCTGCCTCCCCATGCCACTGTTTGCAAGGCCATCACCTGGACCGTGTTTCGCTTCATCTGGGGCAAAATGGACAGAGTCAAGCAAACTATGATGTATAAGGAGCCCTGCAAGGGTGGGAAAGGAATTCCTGATATCCCCACTCAGCTGAGAGCCTTCCTTGCATGTGTCGGCGTGCAGCTGTCTCCGGTGGAAAAGACTGGCTCAGCAGGCAGGTCCATGTCTTGCTTGTTTCTTTTGCCCCTCTGGAGAGCTGGGACTAGTGGGACAGCTCCATCTCTGACAACTGGAACATTCCCTGGTTCTATAGGGATGTTATCCGGTTTGTGAGGGAGCACCAGCTGAAGGGACTGAACCCCGACCTGTGAAAGCCAAAGACCATCTACAAGCTCATCCGAGCTAAGGACTTGTTAGAGCTCGTTCCGGGGCTCCCCGCAGCCATGGCAGAGACTGTGTAGACCAATGTGGCTTCAAAGCGGCTTACCAATAGACATAAGAACTTGTCGTGGCTGGTCATTAAGGGAGGACTGTCTCAGGTTGTTTATGCATGCCTGCGACCTGTGCAGAACCCGGTACTGCCCCCGGTGCCCCTTTGTGGAGGAAACATCTTTGCACATGTTTTGGCAGTGTCTCTTTGCGCAGGGTTTGTTGGATGAGTTGGAACATGAACTCAAATACTCTGTACCCAGGAACTGCCTATCGTACCATTCAGTGCTCTCCCGGTCTGTTCCCTGGGACCCATGACGTGGAGGCCATCCAAGAGGCCTGGCACCTTATGAACTGTTTTAAGAACACTGTGTGGCGTGATCAACAGGGGGAACTTGTCCGTCTGGGACTGCTGCAGGTTCATTCAGAGCCTGCTGAAAGACTTTTCCATCTTGGACAGTCCGGTCGTCGATGAAGAAGAGGAGTGAAGATCCCTCTCCTTCCCCCATGTCCCTCTGAAGTTATAGCCCAGTAGTTTGGCCCTGTGATCCACCCTCTTCCTACCCCCACATAGTTGCCCACGCCCTTACCCCAATCAGAGATTGTATTGTTTGGTTTTCTTGATTTCTTGTGCTTTTCTCTTACAGGATTGAGCGGAGTTTGTGCTTTGCCGAATTATACCAGAAGTGTATTCATCTCTTTTTCGTAGTTATGGCTATATCTGGGCTCCTGCCTAATGTCATTCATACCAGACAAAGGATATGTATGATTTTCATGATTGAGTTGGACTGGTTCCTTCATCTTCTGACGTTGGCACCTTTTTGCAGTGGGAGGCGTGGATCCAGGTGTTTTTCCCGGCCACCTTGACTGAGGTGGATGTAGTCAGCAGAACCTGAAATGGACCATCAAATCTGGGCTCAAGTGGATTCTTTCTCACGAACCTTTTCACTAATACCCAATCACCAGGCAATAGATTGTGAGTCCCAGTAACTGCTTCAGGATCTGGAATAGAAGAAAACACTCGGACATGTATTTTAGTCAACTCCCTTGATAGTGTGGTCACATAATTAGTTAGTTCATCAGACTGTACTTGTAACTGCTGAGGATAATAACACTCTAATCTAGGGACGGTGCCAAACAAAATCTCATAAGGGGATAGGGAATGCTTTCCTCTAGGGGTGTCTCTCACACTATAGAGGGCAATGGGTAGACTATTGGGTCAAGGTAGACCAGTTTCTTGGGATATTTTCAACATTCAGGTTTTAAGGGTGCCATTCATTTTCTCAACCTTTCCACTGCTCTGGGGGTGATAGGGGGTATGAAAGGATAAAGTGACTCCTTGGGCAGAACAAATTTCTTTTGTCACCGTAGCTGTGAAAGCAGGTCCTTGGTCACTTTCTATGACTTCAGGTACTCCATATCGGCATACTATTTCAATGCGGAGTTTCTTGGCCGTGGTCTTGGCTGTCATATTGGCAGTTGGGTAGGCTTCTGGCCATCCTGAAGACATGTACACTCACAAGAGCGTATTTAAATCTTCCACTCTTTGATATTTGTATGTAGTCAATTTGTATCGTATTGAAATGGGTACTGTGGTCTGGCCAAGTGTTTCTGGGGTATTTTCTTTATACGCCTGTGTTGCACTTTGCACAAATAGCACAAAACTTGCAGTAGTTGTCTGTAAGTGGTGTCATTCCTGGTGCTGTGTAGTTCTTTTGGATTAGGGCATTCATGAGAGTTTTTGACAAGTGGGCGGCTCCATGTGCCCACTGCACCACTGCTGGGTACATACTTCTTGGTAAACAGGGCTTCCTGTTATTTTCGAATAGACCATTCCTGTTCAACACAGCTCCTTTCTGTTTCCATCGCCTCTTGTAGTCCCTTCAACTGGTATTTGTCTACTGGTAGGGTCTTTAGGGCCAACGTTGGTGTGTCTTCCACTCTGCTCTTCCCTTCCTGTGAGTTGCTGGATGCTCGTTTAGCTGCAGAATCTGCCAGGTAGTTGCCCTTTGCTTCTCTAGAGTTCAGTCGTCCATGGGCCTTCACTTTCAGAACTGCCATATGAGTTGGGAGGAGTAAGGCATCCATCAGATCCTTGATGGCCATACCATGTTTTACTGGTGTTCCTGCTGCTATCAGGAAGACCCTGGTTTTCCAAAGTTCCCACAAAATCGTGGGTGGCATCAAATGCATAAGCGGAATAAGTGTGTATGTTTGCTGAGGGCCTGAAGTTCAGCTTCTTGTGACAACATAGTAGGAGGTAGAGCCTCTGCCTTTAGGACTATATCTTCTGTTGTAACAGCATATCCTGTATGGTATCTCCCATGTTCATCTGCAAATCTTGAGCCATCCACAAAGATGGTGAGGTCTGGGTTGGGCAGTGGCGTTTCACTTACAGATGGCAAGTGTGTTGTTTCCATCTTCATCAACTCAAAATAATGATGGCGGTGGTTGCCCTGATCTTCTTCCCCTTGATCTTCTTTATGACCTTCATTTCCCCCCTCAGGAGGTGGAAGCAGGGTGGAGGGGTTGAGAATATTACATCTCAGAAGAGTGACATTGTCAGGTATCAAGAGTGAGCACTTTAGTCTAAGATGCCTTGCTGTGGAGAGATGTTTTGTCTGAGTCTGGTTAAGATTTGCAGAGATGTCATGAGAGGCCAGAAGAATGAGATCATGACCAAGAACTAGGTCAGATGTTTTTTCCCGGAGTGCTTGTGCAGCAAAGACAGCTCTGAGGCAGGAAGGGCCTCCTCTGGTCACGGCATCGGGTCTGCAAGAGTAGTATCCAATGGGTCTTATCCCGCTGCCATGAGACTGGGCTAGGACACCAGTGGCACGTCCCTGTCATTCTGAGACAAAGAGCTTAAAGGGTTTGTCATCATAGTCTGGTAAACCAAGTGCAGGTGCTGAGGAGATGGCATCCTTGAGTTTTCTGAAGTTGGAGATAGCCTCCTCAGAGAGGTCAAAGGGGTCAGTCTTCAAAGCATCGTAGAGAGGTTGCATGAATAGAAAGGCTTCTGGGATCCATGACCAGCAGAAGGAGATCAGTCCAAGAAAGGCATGTAGAGCCTTGGGTCTTGTTGGTACAGGGATGTCCTGTATGGCTTTAATCCTGTCATGAGTAAGGTGTCTGGTACCTTGTGAGATGCAGTGGCCAACTGAGGTGGAACACCACTGGAGTTTCTGTTTTGAGGCCTTGCAGCCTTGATCACCCAGGTAACAGAGAAGACTTTCAGAATGTTTTTCTGCAGATGGGAGGTATTTATCACATAACAGAAGATCATCCACATAGCTAAGAAGTGCCACAGAGGGGTTCTGTTCTTGCCAAGTGGATAGAATCAGAGCCATGGCTTCAGCAAATTGGTTGGGTGAGTTTTGGGCCCCCATGGGGGCATGACAGTCCAAGTGTACTGCTTGGGTGAAGGCGACTAAATACCAGCAACTGGGATCTAAAGGAAGACTAAAGAAGGCGTTGTTTAGATCAACAACAGTGAAGTATTTTGCAGTAGGAGGCACCCTTGACATCAGAGTATGGGGATTGGGGACAATAGGGGTTTCCAGTACTGTGGCTTCATTCCCAACTCTGAGATCTTGAACCATCCTGTACTTTTCAGGTTCCCCTTTGGCAGTCCTTTTCTTGACCAGGAATAGGGCATGTTGCAGGGGGGAGGTGCATGACGTGAGAGCCCAATTGTTGACCATTGTCTGGAATTGTTTAGGGATAGCCTCAGATTGAGCAATCTTGAGTGGTTACTGGGGTTTTCTTGGCAGTGATGCATCTGGCTTGAGAGTGACCATGACAAGTGGGACCTTAATTTGGCCAATGTCTTCTGGACCAGTTGACCAGAGACTTGCTGGTATACGAGCAAGTACATCTGATTGGATTGTGGAGGTGAAACTTTTTTGTGAAGAGCCAACATGATCGGGATGGAGCACAAGGCAGATACATCCTCAAACCCCAGAGGAGAAGAAATGGATATAGTTCCATCCTTGCTGAATTTGATGGAGGCTTTGAGTCTGGAGAGAATGTCTGCTCCCGTCAGGTTGAGTGGACAAGTATCTGAAACTACAAATCTGGCCAGTAGGTGGGGGATGTTGGCTAAGCGGAGAGGCTTTGTAAGGGGATTTATTCGGGGGACGTCACTAACCCTTACATATGACACATCTATATTTGAGAGGAAAGACTCAGTTGGCAGGTCTTGGGCCCTACTTACACTTCTGGCTGCACCTTTGTCTATAAGAAAGGTTGTAGGGTGCCCTTCAATGGGTTGTGTCACTTTAGCCAGAGGGCAGTGGCATACCAAGGGGGGGCTGGGGGGGTGCCCGCCCTGGGTGCCACTCTCAAGGGAGGTGCCAGGGGCGGACTGACCCGCCGCCGCAACTACTGAGGATCTGGGACACTCGTCCCAGATCCCCAGCAGACAGCGCTGCCTTCTCCTGTATGCGCGATACACGCACATGCAGGAGAAGGCATCCCCTCTGTGTGAGCCGCATCTGCAGCTTACACAGAGGAGACGTGACCTCCGCCCCCACGCAGCACGCAGTACAGGCGCCGGCGACGTCACTCATCCGGCGCCTGTACTGTGGAGGGGAGGTGAGCATCCTTTTTTTTTTTTACTTTTAACCCTGCCTATACCTACAGGGAAGGGAGGGGTGCTCTGCATATACCTATGGGAAAGAGAGGGAGAGGGGGGTGCTCTGCATATACATATGGGAAAGGGAGGGAGAGGGGGGTGCTCTGCATATACATATGGGAAAGGGAGGGAGAGGGGGGGTGCTCTGCATATGCCTATGGGAAAGGGAGGGAGAGGGGGGTGTAGCCCTGCATATACCTATGGGGAAGAGGGGGGTGTAGCTCTGCATATACCTATGGGAAAGAGGGTGGGATGTAGCTCTTCATATACCTATGGGGAAGAGGGGGGGTGTAGCTCTGCATACACCTATGGGGAAGGGGGGGTGTAGCTCTGCATATACCTATGGGGAAGGGGGGTGTAGCTCTGCATATGCCTATGGGAAAGAGGGGGGGTAGCTCTGCATATACCTATGGGAAAGAGAGGGGGTAACCCTGCCTATACCTATGGGAAAGATGGGGGTTGTAGCTCTGCATATACCTATGGGAAAGAGGGGGGGGGGAGTTTAACTCTGCATATGCCTATGGGAAAAAGGGGGGTAGCTCTGCATATACCTATGGGAAAGAGGGGGTGGGGTGTAGCTCTGCATATACCTATGGGAAAGAGGGGGGGTGTAACTCTGCATATACCTATGGGAAAGAGGGGGTTACCTGGCTACCTACCTACCTGCCCTTTTACTGTGCAGGACACCAAGGAGGGCATTATTACAGTTTGTGGGCCTATAGATGGGAAGATTGTGTAGAGGAGGGGAGGGCACTGAAAAAATGCGTCTGACATGTTTTTCCTGCAGATGTTAAGAGATCCACATGGTGGTCTTATCCGGATGGAGAAGAAAAGGAAAGAGGACGCCGCTGATCAGAAAAGACGTAATTGTGAGTCCCAAAATGTAACTGTAATCACTTATATGGTATACACATCCTGTGTATAGCTGATATCTACCCCCTTATGGTCCTGTATATAATCACATATATTGTATACAGATCCTGTATAGTATACTGGTCTGTGTATAGTGGTTTTATTCAGTACAGTATGGCAGTATTATCCAGTTATTGTGTGGTGGCATATATTTACTCCTTGTATACCAGTATCATGTCCATGGAAATTTACCTACGTCAAAGTGTTTCTTACATATATAAATTTTAATTTATTGTGTGTGGGATTTGGGTGGAATAGGAGCGTGGCAGAAGATTGATGAGCCTCAGAGCCTAGCAGGGGCCCTTGCCTTTTTTTTTTGGTCTGGGGGCCCCGAGTGTTGTCAGTACGTCCCTGGGGGGAGGGGGGGGGAGGGGGTGTAATTAACTGGGGGTGCATGTGTGTGTGTGTGGGGGGGGGGGGGGTGCCAAACAAAGGGTCCGCCCTGGGTGCCAAATGCTCTAGGTATGCCCCTGCCAGAGGGCTATACATGTTGATACTGCCATAGAAGGTGAGTGAGACACAGGCTTGGCCAAATCCTATGGTAGCAGATCCTGGGTAGGTCTTTGCCCTTGGTTTGGGGAATATCCAGAGAACTCTTGAGTGCCATGTGGGCCATTTGGTTGTTGGTATTGGTAATTGGCTGAGTATCAACCTTTTGGGGGTCCAGATCTTTTTGGGGATTTGCAGTCACGTTTATAGTGGCCGGGCTTGTTGCAGTTGTAGCAGACTAAGGGTTGATGCCATCCTGGTGGTGGGCGGTTGGTGGGGAGATCCCTAGTCATCATAAGAGGGGCATGTTTCATGGTGAGAGCTTTGCTGGACTCTAAGCCTCTTGCCACTAGGAGTAGGGTGTCAAGTGGCAGCACTCTGTATTCTGGACGTGATAGAACAAGGCCCTTCTTTATAGGGTCCTTTAGACCATTGACAAAGGCAGAGGACAACATCTGTGTATGAGATTTGTTGGGTGAGTCAAATCCTCATGAAAGAGTTGTTTGAGTCGGGCATAGTATTTTTCAACACATTCTCCTTTGTCTTGTTTGATATCATGGACACTAGTTGCTTGGGCCCACTTTAATAGGCACTTGCAGAAGTAGGTGCCTGACTGGTAGTTTCCTCAGGGTAAATTCCTTTCTGGAGATGCGGTTCCATAATTTGCCAACAAGCATCACCAGCTTTAATCTGGCATAGGCTCTGTAGATCCTTAAATGAAGTAAGGAGTAGGATTGTTGGATTTCCCTGATTCTCCATTAAAAGCGCATTGGTTGTTTCTCTGGGTCTGCGAGTTGAGATACAAGGTTGGCTGCTTGAGATGGGTTAAAAGTAACATACATAGTAGGGGCATCAAGAGGGGCATTGCACCGTGCATGTCCATCAAGCCACCTCAGGGTATGATGATAGGTATTTCCAATAGGGGTCTCGTAAAAGCTGGCTGGATTAAAGGGTGACATGCAGAAGCGACCGGGGGTAATTAGGTCTACCTGCTGCTTGGGACAGGTCATGGGTGCTTGAGCATCTGCTATGAGGGCAACCCCGGAGTGGAAGGGTAGCCACCCACTAGGAGTGGCTGCATTAGGGCTGGTTCTATCCCTCCGGTAGCTATATTGGTCTTGTTATCCTCTGAGAATTGTTCCTCCCCATTATCTGAGGGAGGATGAGTGTAGGAGGAGCATGATAGGAGCCATCAGGATTAAGCACAGGGTACATTGGAGTAGGCCTTCTGAGTGTAGTAAGATGGCCACTAGGGGCGGAGCTGAAAGTAGGGGTATTGGGTGTCCAAGATGGCTGACAGGGGCGGAAGTGGGAGTACCCATATTTCCGGGTACCATAAGATTGCCGTCAGTTCCGGATGCAGAAGGGGCGGAATCTGAAGTAGTTCTGGGAGTAGCAACATGGCCGCAACCGGAAGATGGTGACACCATGGGCGGAACTGGGTTTGGTAGTATAGGACACACGGGGGCAGGTATTTTCAGGTCATCACTGAGGGAAGAGACTGGGTGTGGCCTATGGGCACCACAACTATAACACGTATCTCACCAGGGGGCGTTCTGGGCACCACAATTAAAACACACCCACCCTAGCTCGCCATTATAGGGTGGTGGCTGGCTGAAAACATTGATGGGAGATGAGGGCATTTTATCAGCATCAAGACATTTATGGTACACATATATCTTCTTATCTCCATATTCTATTTCTTGTTCCAACCAATGTTTCTTGTGCACAAATTTAGCTGTATCGTACCATGCTTCTGCCACCTTCAGCAGTTTGTTATCAACTAATAATCTTTTCTTCTCACTGGGAACTTTCCGCCACTCTTCTGGCTGCAACCTTCCAACCATTACAGGTTGCACATCAGGGGCGGGCAAATCACATGTGCAGCATGTTCAGCTGCACAGGGGCCCGCCACTACACATGGGCCCTCAGGCACTGGCCAAGGGCCCCCTTGAGAGAGAGGTGCAGCTGGTGAGGATCCAGGACAGTTTTCCCGATCCCCACTCAGACAAGCGCTATTTTTTTTTTTTTACAATCCCTGCGCTGCTCCTGCTCCGGTATCATTAGGGAGACAGGCAATAGTGCAGGGATGAAGGTATCTGATTCATGGCTCCGCCCCCAGCACAGGAAGAGGACGAGAGCTGACAGGCCTCCCAGGAGCGCAGCGGCTGTGAGGGGAAGTTATGTCCCCTGTCCTGCCTCTCTTCTCACTAGCAGTATACCTGGGACTGGGGGGTAGCAGCCCATTGGGGTCACTTTCCCTTCTCCGGTGTCCACAGGTCACCTACTGGTCACATTACAAGAACAATTTTTGGGAAATATTGCGGCAAAAATGGTGCGTTTTTTACCACAATTTCGAAAAATTGTTCTTGTAATGTGACCTGTAGGTGACCTGTGGACCCCGGAGGAGGGAAAGTGACCCCACTGGGGCCACAACATGTGGACACACTGCTTGTTTATTTATCATTAATCCATTAAGGCAGTGTTTCCCAACCAGGGAGCCTCCAGCTGTTGCAAAACTACAACTTCCGGACAGCTAAAGACTGTCCGGGCATGCAGAAAATCGGAGGTCCCCTCGTGACGTCTTGCCTACCCCCTCGTGACGGGAAGGGGGCGTTGGGCGGGCGAGACGTCACGAGGGGTGGGGCGTGATGTCACGCCTGGCGGCCGCGAACACGGAAGCCCGCACACAGCGTTCGGAGTAAGGAACTTCAGGGCAGCACACAACCCCTTTAATCATACTTACTTATTCGGACACTTAGGCTTGGTTCACACTATGGAATCTCTGGCATAAGATTCCGAGGATGGCCATCACTGACTGTATCACTAAGAGCTAGGACAGTCCAGACAGTGCTGTTCAGTGCAGACATTGTATTCCGTGCTGTATTTCTCCAAAATAATGAACAAGTTAATAATTTAAGCTGATGAATTTCAGAGGCAGAGCTGAAATCCCACCACGTGCACTGTGCAGCGGAATCTCATGGACAGCAATAGGGCTCTGGTGCACCGGAATGTTGGAGCAGAATTT